>NW_019263203.1:449105-459034 GCF_002742605.1 Olea europaea var. sylvestris
CCAGGAAAGCCTCATTGGGCAGGTTTGAAATGGTTGTTAAGGTACATTGTTGGTACATTAAATCTGGGTCTAGTGTATGAAAAGAGATCTGAAAAGCTTACTCTAAAGGGGTTTGTAGACTCTGATTTTGCTGGTGACAAGGATAGCAGAAAGTCTACCACAGCGTACTTTTTTACACTAGGTGACAATTGTATAACATGGAAGTCACAGCTGCAGCCTTTAGTTACTTTGTCAAGTACTGAGGCAGAATATGTTGCCATAACTGAGGCGGCTAAAGAATGTACTTGGTTAAAAGGAATTTTAAAAGAATTGAACTTCATGCATGATACACCTATTATGTTTACTGATAATCAAAATGCTTTATTGCTTTGTAAAAATCCTGTTTACCATGAAAGAACTAAACATATTGAGGTAAAATATCATTTTATACGTGAGAAAATGTCTCAAGGTGAAGTTAATTTTGTTAAAATTCACACTGATAGGAATCCCTCTGATATGGGAACAAAAATTCTACCTGCAAGTAAATTTAGATTGTGCTTATCTTTATTACACATTGACACTGGTTAATTTTTCTTGCAGGTGGTGGGCGATGATGATGAACAGTTCTTCCATGTGCAAATTCGCAACCAAGAGAGAGTGTTAGGAGAACCAAGGTGAAGAATGTGAGGATATGGTTCACCTAACCCCACCCAATGTTGTGACTTGATGGGAGTGAGGTCCGCATGTGATGTTACTAATATTCAGATATGATGCTCCCTTCACTATGGAAATGCAATCATCGCCTACAGGTGACACAGTTATAACACCAACTGGAGTAATTTAATAAAAATGCAACCATTTTTTCCGGGTAGTCTTAAGTGCATATTGGACATTATAATAACAAAGTTGAATTACCAGTCGCAATACGGCAATGATCAATGGTAACATTTGTAGACCCCGAAATGTGGATGCCATCAGTGTACGGACTGTCTCCCGGATTATCTATCGTGATATCCGACACGTGAACTGATTTTAAATAATCCAAGATAACGTGCACGTGAGGATTGTCCTTAAAGGTAAGACCACTCAGAATAACATTGTTAGAGGATGATATCTGTAAAGCCTGTCATTTGAAGAATTTCAATCAGGGGTAAATTCTTTTGAACATAAATTATGAATATCGAAAGAGTTAATATGAGACTTACAGTTGGTGATGGTCTCAAGTCATGCTGCAAAAGATGGAAGTAGAATCTATGTTAGAAAGAGTTTCTAAAGCATTCTCAAAAGAGAACCTTTAAATATAGTTTTTGATGTGGCCAGAAGCGAGAAATAATGATGCATTTCAAGGAACATCAAGTTGGGTAAGAAAATTAGAAGCATGCTAGGTATACAGCATTCTCTATACTTTCTTTGACAGCCTCTCACGTTACTCGTGTGGATCCCGCTATTAAAATAATCATGGGGCCCATTCGTGTGAGTGGGCTATCAAAAAAGGAATATAGTAGATACTGTACACATAACATTAGGGTGGGGGAGTGGGGGGGGGGGGGGACTTGCATTTTTTATATTGTGCCACCATTTACTTCCACGACCATTGATTACACCTTTACCACAGATCAACAGGTTATCCACGTTTCTAAAACGAATCCAATTATTGCAAGCATTATTTTCGCATTTCTACTCCGATGGTTCGTTACTTGGTGCAACTATATTTCCATATATCTGCAAAATAAATTTACAACAAAATTAATAAAAGACGATCAAAGAAATATAGTTCAATATACCATTGAATCAGTACCTCAACATTAATAGTTTTGTTGTTGCAAGGGCCATCGAAGTTCAAAGGATTGATCAAGAACGTCTTCTTCGAAGGAATTTCCATAGTTGAAGAAAGGGATGATGATTTGCAAGTCGCATTCCATGCTTTTATGAAAGCCAAAATGCAAAAACAACATAATTCAAGTCGAAAATTATTTTTTCTCTAAATCACAGAAACATGATTTATAGTATCACCGATTGCCCCGTAATGTATAACGTTTTTGGTATTAGATCGTGACCAACAATGGAAAATTAACAAGTATGAATAACACAAACTTCTCCATTATGATATTCTTGCAAAGAACTGAAACGAGTTTACACAATAAAATTTGTCACACTCACTATGTTAGTATAAGAGAGAAATGTTCTAGTTTATTCTTGATAGGAAGATTGCGATTAAGAAAAGGAATTTGGGTGGGAGGAAAATTTCAAGAGGAAGAGAGTTCTACTTCTACCCAATGTTGAAACAAAATCCGGAACTCTTTGCTGATATCAGCCGCAGTGGCAATTTTATATCCTCCAATTAAATCATTGGGAAATTTTTTTTTTTTTTTTTTCCAGAAATTGTTAAAAACAGTTCTGTTCATCTAATCATCAAACTATATATCCTCAGGTGAGAGGTTTTAATATTAAGAGACTTCGAATGGACGCAGTACGCAACAAATTCAGTAATATAACATCGCATACCATGTTTGAAGTTAAAAAATAGTAAAAGAAAAATTGATACTTTAGAATAATGTTTATGAAGGATTCTAGTTAAAAATAGTATGTATAAAGTGTGATTTGTTATTTTGAAATAAGAGTTACTTTAATATGTTTTTAACTATGAATTTTCCTCAGTAATAACATAACTGTAAATTTTTCAGCAAAGAATAAAATCGGATTATAAAATCAAGAATTTTTTTTTTCATTAAAAGATAGAATTTTACATAGTACAACATTTAATGCAATTATTGGTATTTCAATAGCATTGAGACACAAAATTTCTCAAGAACAAACATCAAAATAAAATTTTCTCATTTTTCTGTAACCAGTTTATGGGGAAGGCTGATCAATCCACCATCCACGACCAAGTCATGTCCAGTAACAAATGCAGAATTCTCTGATGCAAGGAACAATACAGCATCTGCTATATGTTCAACTGTTAATGCAATTCCTTTCAATGCAGTAAAAGGCCCGAATACCATTTGAACTCCCTCGTTCGTCAAGCCCGTGTTCGCTGCCATTCCAGTCGCGATCGCAGACGGTGAAACACAGTTAACTCTAATCCCATGTACACCAAGTTGCTGGCTAGCTGCTCGGACCAGACCCAAAATAGCGTGCTTCGACATTACATAGTCGGTCAAATTCGTACCGCCCTTGCAATTGGTGGCAACCACACTAGCAGTGCAGACAATGGTTCCTTTGACACCCTTCTCCACCATAGCTCGTGCTGCGTGCTTTACGCATGCTGTCATACCTCGTACATTGATTCCGAACATGGTTTCATATTGAGAAAAATCAAAATTGAGTATTGTTTGTTCGGATTTACTAGGTATTCCAGCATTACTAAACATGATATCGAGTTGACCATATTTTTGGACAGTAAAATCAACCATGGCCTTCACTTGTTTTTCATCACTAACGTCGCAGTGCACGTAGCTACTGCGTTCCACGCCAATGGATTCAACCACGATTTGGCCTTTCTTGTCTTGCACATCGGCAATCACAACTGCTTGTACACCATGATCGGCGAAAAGACGTGCAGTGGCCTCCCCAATACCACTTGCACCACCAGTGACAATGGCAACTTTGCCTTGTAGCTTTTTCAAGGGCAAAGTAGATTCAGTGTGTGCCATTTCTTAATCACAAAATCAAAAATAAGTGGCCTGTGGTTTTCACTTTTCCTAAGGGTTGATAGTTCTGGGCTGCTTTAAGTTCTATTCCTGATTGTTTATAGGCTTTAGTTTCTACCTACTTTTAGTCCATTAGGGCGGCGGAGGAAGCTTCAACATCCAACTCGAAATTGTCGGGTGGGTGGCTTTGAATATATGGTGTGATTTGACTAAATAAAGTTGCTAAGCTTATAAGTTTCAACTCATTCTGAAGTCTGAAATTTCAATTCCAGTCTATTTGTTCGAGCATGTTATGAAACTACAGATGATTCATGTTTTTTTAAGCTTAGTTAACGTGATATCTTCATAATTTTTTTTTTTTTTTTAAATTAACATTCGGTCAAAGATATATTTTTATTTTATAAAAAAGGCCTCTCAAGGTCAAATAATGGATTTTCCATGTCTTTTGACCTGCTGTACAAAGATGACCGAAGTTAAGCAATCAAAGTTGACGGCGTTTTTATAATAAGAAATCGGCTAGACAGAAGCAAAGAAATTAATAAATTAGATAGAAATTATTAGGGTAATTAGCAAAAAACGTCCCTATCGTTTGTACTCATTGGGAAAATGGTTCCTATCGTTTTGAACTGGCTATTTAAACCCTCATTTCAAACATTTCTTGCAGAATTGGTCATTTCTGTCATATTCCGTTAAATCCATCCGTTAAATATGTGTAATTTGATGTAGAAGGTCCCTATTGTTTGCTATAATTACGCAAATAGTTTTTATCATTTCAATTTTGACATTTAGATATTCAGATCGACATTTCTTTGCTTAAATGATCATTGCGTCCATTTTTCCCTTTATAACATTATGAAATAACTAATTTATCATCATATTTAAATAACCAAATAGAAAATAGAAATAATATAAATAAATTGTATCTAAAATTTCTAATTTTTAAAAAAAAAAATACAAATGAGTCTTAGGGAAATAATTGAAATATTCTAATGGACAAAAACGTTTCATCTTCCCAATTAACCCACGTACCCTACGCCCATACCCCTACACTCCACCACCACCACAAAATTAATTAAAAAGATAATTAACAATATAATAAAAGTAAAAAAAATAATTAAAAATAGAAAAAAATTATAAAAACATAATGGTGTTTATTCCTCATCAAATATTTTTTTATACTTTTAATTCTCTTTTTAATTATTTTGGTGGTGAAGGATAGGCATACAAGTAGGGATATGAGGGTTATTTGGGAATATAAAATATTTTTTTATTAGAATGTTTTAAAAAAATTTATGTGAGATTCGTTTGTAATTTTAAAAAAATTAGAAACTCTAAATACAATTTTTTATTATTATTTTTTTCTATTTGTTTATTTAAAGATGATGATAAATTAATCATTTCATAATGTTATAATAGAAAAAATGGACGCGAGGACCTTTTAAGTAAAGAAATGTCGATTTGAATATCCAAACGCCAAAATTGAAATGGTAGTGACTATTTACGCAATTATAGCAAACAATAGGGACCTTTTACATCAAATTATACATATTTAACGGAAAGATTTAACGGAATATGATGGAAAGGACCAATTCTGCAAGAAAAGTTTGAAATGAGGGTGTAAATAACATGTTTAAAACGATAGGGACCATTTTCGCAATGAGTACAAACGATAAGGATGTTTTTTGCTAATTATCCAAATTATTAAGAGTATATATAAGGTATGCAAATGTTTGATTAGGGTAAAAAATTAAATTAAATTAAATCAAAGTCAATAACTAATGTTAATCATACATTTTAGAGTGAATTGTTCAAATGGTCACTAAACTTTGTGAAAAGTTTACAATGGATTATTGAACTTTAAAAATCACCTAAATGGTCACTGAATTTTAAAAATCACCTAAAAGGTTTTCAGTGACTTTTGGGAAACCTTTTGCAAAGTTCGGTTATCATTTAGGTGATTTTTAAAGTTCAGTGACCCGTAGAAACCTTTTGAAAAGTTCAGTGACCCCTTTAAAATATTTTACAAAGTTCAGTGACTATTTGGACAATTCACTCTACATTTTATGAAATTGACAACTTTTTATTTGCAAATTCCATTAATCTTTATTAAACTTTACTAAAAAATTGATTTTTATCTAAATCAAACAGGGACTATTTCTATTTTTATTCATCTTCTTAAGTTTATGATATTATTATTTTTGGTTATTATGGTCAAATTTTAAACTAGAAAGGGGAAAATTGTAGTAGCGATCCCTAACCTTTCACTTTTTTGCAGACTTTACCTTAAACTTCACTTTATATCACAAATAATCACAAACCTTTCAAAAATATGCATCTGAGGTCCGAATGGATGGTTTCCATCCATTTGACTGTTAGTTGACCAAATTTCAAAAGGGTAAAATGGTAATTTTGTTATTTATTCTCATTTATCCCCTATAATGATTAATTATCACAAAATAAAAATAAAATACAATAATAATATTTAAAAATACACCACCACAAATAAAAATAAAATAAAATTTTTATATTTAAAAATAAACCTACATCACCCACTCTCCTACTTCTTCCCCAATAAAGATAACAATTTGAACCGTTAAAATCGAAAATCGCGGTTAATCAAATCGAATGGGGTGAAAAAAATCGAACCGATGGTGCAATAGGATATATATGATATTTGATTTTAATGAACCGATTTGTGGCGGTGCGAGTATGGTATTTACGCTGTCGAACCGAAACCGAACTTATTATCGGATAAAAAAAATTGAATTCTTTACACTACTTTTCTATCCAACCCAAAACAAAATTTCCCCCATTACATCTATCTAGCTTAGCTGGTCAGCCCACTTACCATTAGCCCATAATAATAGCATTAGTATGACAGTATATAAATGCAAACCATACTCTCCACAAACCACAAGCTCACGCACGGCTCCATTGCCTCCATGGTCCAAGTCGTCATCGTCGCCTCCGAAAATTTGTTACATTTGTTAGCCATTCTATTATTGCTGATCATGTAAAAACAGAGTTCAATATTTTTCTAGACGAGCCAGTACTGCCAATGATGGATGATTTTAATTTGTTGACACGGTGAAAAGCGAATTCTATAAAATATCCGACTTTACAGAAGGTTGCAAGAGATTTATTAGCCATTCCAGTGTCTACTGTGGCATTCGAGTCGGCGTTTAGTACAAGTGGTAGATTTCTGAATCCATATAGAAATAGGCTTCACACGAAGACTCTAGAAGCTTTAATGTGTGCTCGGGATTGGCTTTGGACTGATATTCATGGTAGGATTTATTGTTTTATATTTGTTATTTATACACTTCCTTTTATTGTTATTTTTTTTATTGTGTGTAGAAAATTCTACTCCATCATACTTTAGAACTTGTGCAACGTTTAGCGAAAAGGAAGTTGACGAAGAGGTACTTTTTTTTTAATTTAAATCTTAGTTAAAACCATTTTAAGATAGATAGTATCATTGTATTATCTACTTACATTTCTTATTTACTATATAAAAATCAACTTTGAGTGTTGATCTATGCTAATAGACTTGTGGGGAAGAATGAATCAAGTATCTTTGATGCACAACAATCAAGAATGAAGGAAAAGTTTAGTATTGTTATATTTATAATATTGTTTGTTAAATTTGTATTTTGTAATTGGAAATTGGGATAATGTTTGCATTTTCATTTGGAATATTGTTTGATAATGTTTGCATTTTCATTTAGAATATTGTGTTTTTGTTTTCATTGACTTTTTTCATAAATTGTTTTATATCAATTTGACGGATGAACTTATAAAAAATAATTTATTTTCGTGATTATTAACCGAACCGAACAGTGTCGAATCGAGATAAGAACCGAACCGATTTACTTGGTTATGGTGTAGTTATGATATGGTAAAAAAATTGGTGGTGCGATTATGATTTTAGCCGAACCGACCCATAACCAAACCGTTGTCAACCCTATTCCCCAACCTAACCATACCGTTGTTAGCATCGTTGTCGCCACCACCCGCACAACGCTCATGCCTCCACACCCAGCACAACTCCCCACCCCCACACCCGATCCACCACCTGTCAACATCGACGATGGTATGTTATCTGCGACCACTGAAGAGGGTACAAATGAAAAATTAGTGCGGCAACGTGGCTAAGTGATTCAATTTCTGATTTTAATTTGGGTGATGTGGGATTTGATTTTTGTATATGATAAAGATGAATTTGATTTTTGGTTTCAGATTGATGGTGGTTCGTTTGGGCAATGATTTTTCTTCAACTGATTTTCGAGTGTGGGAATAAAATTTCTTGGTTTGATTTTCAAATGTGCAATGGATGGAAGGTAACAATGGTGAGAGGGAGTTGTAGCGACAATGTGGGTCGAAGACAGCGTTGGTGGTGATTTTTGGTAAGGTCGAGTCAGAGAAGAAGAGTTGCTCTGTTTTGACTTGGGGGTTGAATTGGGGCGAGTGGTGCGTGTATATAGTTATTTTTATTTTTATGGGTTTTTAGTTTAATATTTTTTAACAGGGATAAATGAGAATAAAAAAAAAAAATTACCATTTTACCCTCTTGAACCGTGGTCAAACTCAACTACTTTGGTTAACTAACAGTCAAATGGATGAAAACCATTCATTCAGATATCAGATGTATATTTTTGAAAGGTTTGAAATTGTAGGTGGTACAAAATGAAGGTTAGAGTAAAGTTTGCAAAAAAAAAGAAAAAGTGAAAGGTTTTGGAATTTTCCCACAAAAAAACGATGTTTTCCACGTAAAATTGATCATAGAGTTTGGTTGATAAAGACAAGGAAGACAACGGTCTATTTGGAACGCTAATTGTTTGACAAATTTTTTGATAAAAATTTTGATAGAAGTTGATGAATATGTGTTGAAAAGTTGATAAAAATTATGGATCTAAAAAATCTATGATTAAAATTAATTGTTAACTTTGTTCTTAAATTTTTAACAACTTTTTAATTTTTCCCAAACAAGCTCTAAACAAGGAAGAGGACTCCGTTTCACATGAGGTTCCAATAATTAACATCATCTAATTAATGTTTTTAAATATATATTGTCAAAATATTCTAGGATAGGTTTTATATTTTCCAAGTGTAAGAACTAGTCACTTTAAAATTCAATAATTAAAAATTTATGTTCAGACGCCATAGGTCCTATATTTAAAAACGTGAATTTTATACACAAATTCGACGACAACAATAATTTTAATAAAATTATTTAATATCAGATGCATTATTCAAGAGTAGAGATTCCTTTAATTCAGTCAAGTCCCTAATGCATGTTGTTAAGATTTGGGTCAACCTTATTAAGAGGAGTGGCCCAAGATCTATTTAAATTGGTCAATATTTTAGTATTTAACCAATGTGAGATTTATTCCCTTAACTTGCCTCCGCAAGATGGTGACTTTTTTTAAGCAAATCAATCTTGAAATCCGTGTGCTCATTTTTGAGACTTAATCGAATCGAATAGCTCGTTAGAGTTCACTGGGCTCTGATACCATATTAAGATTTGAGATCCATCTTAATAAGGTCAACCTTATTAAGAGGAGTGACCCAAATTCTATTTAAATTGGTTAATATTTCGATATTTAACCTATGTGGGATTTATTCCCTTAACACATGTATTCATATGGTACTTTACATAGTATCATTAGTCTGCATATTTGAAAAAATGAAAAAAGAAAAATAGATTATATATTGCATCACTGCATTTGGACAATAATTTTGCAAACAAATTAAGTTATGTGTATAACTTCGTAAGTGAAGGAAACATAGAACACCAATGTTGCATATGTTTCTCCGTTGTGGATTGTTCTAAAATGGAAAATGCCACAATCTATACACAGATATGTATGCATCTACTCGATTGGTTCACAACTTTTCAGTGTAAATCTTAGATTTCAATTTGATTCATAAATGACAATATGATTAAGAAGATTTAATCACGTGATAATTATAATAATTGATGATAACCTTTTTTTTTTTTTTTTGTTCACATATGCTTCATGAGTGATGTTATTTAGCACCAATGATGTTAAATGTGTTAGATTGTGTAGTCTAATTATTTTCATTTTGTAAAGCACATAATTTAATTTAAGGACTGTTTAGTAATTTGTATTCTTGTAAAATTTTAGTAAGGAATTGGAGTTCATGTATAATTCGATCTTGCCCTAATTTATTTTATAAATCAGGAGCCGTTATTAAGCTTTATAATTATCATAAAGAAGAGAGAAATAGAGGTTAGGGAAGGTAGAAGTGTGATTTTCTCTTGTAATTTTTTTT
>NW_019263203.1:460426-482221 GCF_002742605.1 Olea europaea var. sylvestris
AAAAAAAGTAAAAAAAAATAAAAAATAAAAGAGCACTTGATTCAATAATAACTACTTTGAGAACTAACAAAAAATGCATTTTGAAATAGTGTTATAATGGAGACTGTGTCGTTGAAAAATAGGAAAATTTTTGGATTTGTATGTAATATTATTTTATTGTAAAATGTGTGGTTGAAATGATGTCAAATCACTTTTGAATAATGTATTTTGTTGAAAAAATGTGGCTCAAACAAGGGCTTAATTAGATAATAGAGTTCTACACGTAACTTACCCATAACCATCCTAAGAAATTTTTAAAATATTTGAAAATATAACACGAGGGTAGATGAACGATCTTTGATAAATGGCCAATCATCTAAGGAGTCATAACAATAAAACTATACTTCCATTAATTTACTTAAAGGTGATAGTATAAAATTATAATTTATTTGAATTTATTTTCTATTTCAGAGCATGTAATCTGCCAAGTTTCCAGTGCCAAAAGTAGGTATATTATTGGTGGAGAAAATAAAAGGCATGTTTAACGGCCACAGCATAGGATGCTCCAACAAACTGTCTTAAAAGCAATTATCTCCGAGAATTTTGTAGGACTATATGTGGTACTCAACTTCCCTCTTACATTATAAATTGAAGTAATTTATAGACTGAACCATAATACTAATTTGAAGAAAAAGATAATCAAGATGGCTTTGAAATTCACCCTGTTGGTTTTGCCACTGTTGGCTCACATTGTAAATGGCCAGGGGCCTGCAACTTTTGATATCGGAAAGTATGGTGGCAAACCTAATGCAAATATCGACCAGGTATGTAAAAAACTAAATGTGTGACAATTCCGTCTTTGGATCATTATCTAGGTGCGGTCTTGTGTGTGTGTGTGTGTATATATATATATATATATATATATGAAATACTATTTTAAAATTACTCAATTTTTTTCAAAAATATATGGCAGGCTCTATCAAGTGCTTGGAAAGAGGCGTGTGCAGCTACAACTCCAAGCACAGTTGTGGTACCAAAAGGCACATTTTTGTTAAATCAACTGACATTGGCAGGCCCTTGCAAGGCACCTATTGAGCTTCAAGTCCAGGGAACCATCAGAGCCCCTTCAGATTATACGCTGCTGCCCGACAAGAACGCAGAATGGATAACCATAAATTATGTCGACCATTTGACAATATCAGGTGGTGGAGTTTTTGATGGCCAAGGTAAAGAGGCATGGGCCAAAAACGATTGTGGCAAAAATCCCAAATGCGTCAAACTTCCTTTGGTAAGAATATATATGTTTATTTGTGTGTATTTGATCCTAAAGATTGATGAATTAAGTAAATTCTATACAAAGACGATTAATAAATATCATATATATTTACAGAATTTGAGCTTCAATTTCATCACCAACTCAATCGTTCGTGATGTGACAAGTCAAGACAGCAAAAATTTTCACGTCAATGTGATAGGGTGTAAGAATGTTACATTTCAACAGTTTACGGTGAGTGCACCAGCTGATAGTATTAACACAGATGGAATCCATGTCGCAAAGTCAGAAGGAATAAGTGTCTTAGACACCGTTATTAAAACAGGAGATGATTGCATCTCTATTGGTGATGGTATGAAAGAACTCCACATTGAAAGGGTGAGTTGCGGACCAGGTCACGGCATAAGCGTAGGAAGTCTTGGAAAGGGTGCGACTGAAGAAGATGTGGCGGGAATATATGTTAAGAACTGCACATTCACTGACACACAGAATGGTATCAGAGTGAAAACATGGCCTTCTGCCCCGGCAAAGCTTCAGATAACAGATTTGCACTATGAAGATATTATTATGAATAATGTTGAAAATCCTATCATCATTGATCAAGAATATTGTCCGTGGAATCAATGCAAGCTAGACGTAAGTGAACATATTTTAAATTCTATCTATTAGTGCCTTAATCTCTTCGAATTAATATAAGTAATTTCATTCTTTGTTGTTTACGTGCAGTCTCCTTCTCTCATCAAGATCAGTAAAATGACTGTAAAAAACATTAAGGGTACGGCGGCAAATCCTGTTGCAGTGTCGTTGGTTTGTAGCAAGGCCGCACCTTGCGAAAATGTGGAGGTGGGAGATGTTGATCTTGCATACAGTGGAAATCAAGGCCCTATCTCAACTAAATGCTCCAACGTCAAGCCCACTTTTGTAGGCAAGCAGAATCCACCAATTTGTGCCAATGCTGCTCAGTCTTCTTAAAATACATTCCACCAATTTTGTAATAATGTAGGGAAGCTTTTATTTTTATTTTTATTTTTTTTTATATATAAACTTTCAAGATTGTAATAATGTCTCTCTCGGGACTGGAGAGAAGTTTGCCTTTGCAACCAATTTTGTGCATGGATGCATGATTGGTTGACATGTGAGCAATTATGATATGTTCTCAACTAATATATATATAGAAGTATCATTCCGCATTTCTAGTTAATCTTTCCATTCTCGCACTATCTGGTGACAAAAAGAAAACAAAATTAACTGCAAATGATAAAAAATTAAACTGAAATTGTCCTTAAAACTTGTTAAGAATTATATTGTTGTTATTTATGTTTTCTAGTCTATGATGAGGAAGACCAAGTCTTTAGGAGTCTGTTTTTTTGTTCTTTTGTTTATTTTAAATAGATGTTTTATTCTTAATCAATGAATTATTAGATTGTGGTTTTCCCTTCTTCCACTTTTACTCAGTTTCTGTTAAGTTCTGTGTCTTTTAATCCTTCTATAGTATCTAATATTAATTAACTAACTAAATAATAAATAAGCCAGCAGAAGGGAGAATAAAAATGGCCCAGTAGCACCAAGCCTGGTGCACTGCTTCTGTGTGGGCCGTGAGTGCGTCGTAGCCAGCTGCCTTTGGGTGGTCATGCTTGCTATATAATGCTGACTCTTGTCTCACAGCATCATCCTTCCCCTGGTAAAGAAGGTTTGAGCTTTTGAATCTGAAACTAAATTCTTACAAAAAATTTATTCTGAAGTTTCAAGTCTTGCTCATGACGTGAGAACTCGCTCGATCACTTCGAATTAGATTCTGGACTTGATCATAGTATACAATAAGCTGTTCGAATCTCAATTGCTACAATTTGGGTAGAAGATGATAACTTGGCTGATACTAAGACTCGTGATATTTTTTTTCATTGTAAATTTGGCAATACACATCAATTACTGTATATTTTGGTATTTCGAGCGTTATAATCCTCTCCAGTACCCACTTTTATTTTCTTATGGTGATACTAGTTGGCACCAAGGTACTAGAAGAGTTTATATAAATATTTTCCCCATTTTAACATAGTACTTGGAAAAAAATCGTTATCACATACAAGATTTGTTAATTAATTAAAGGTTAAATTAAAAAATGCAACAAAAAAGTTGTAGATATTAGTGCAAAAATGAGCAAAATTCGAGAATTTTCATTGCATTTAAAAACATGTGGACTAATAAAATTTGTGGTTTGAATTATTACCCTTTTTATAATCTACAATCCTCAACAATATAAAAAGTGTGGCGTGGAAAATATTCGATAGACCATTTTGTCATTATATTTTGGGTAATTATATTACCACTACAAATTTTACTAAGTACACCATAATTTCCTTATTTACTAATCCATAAATAAAATTACATAATTAGAATTTTAATATACTTTTTAATTAAATAAATTATTATTACACCACAAATGTAAAACCTAATTTCTCTCTTCATTTTTCCTCAACATTTCATTTTTCTTAGTTTTTCCGGCAACTTTTGCCTTCCTTCACGGCGGCAAGATAATTTTTTCCTCACTATAAATGAATTCATTTTTTGTTGAGTCAAACAGACTTATTATGATTTTAAAACAAACATGTAAAATTATGAATTTATGTTTCAGTTTTCGTGGATTTTTGTATATGAGATCTGTCAGTTTCCTTGAATTTTTGTATATGTAGGTATATGAATTTCTCTCCATCTATAATACACCAAAACCATAAAAAAAAATTGAGAAAAAAGAGAGAGAATTATGGGAAGTCAAACATGGAATCTTCTTGCAAATTGTCTGAATTTACTTTAAAGAATTCAACATAATGTTACAACTAAAATTTTGTTATAAGGAATTAGAAAGGCTATTGTGGTGCAAAATTTATGTGACAAAAAGATAATATTTTCCACCTATAATGCACATGGTGCAAAGTCTCTGTGACGAAAGGATACTACAAATTATTGTTTTAGAATTGGTGAAAATGTTGAAAGGATGAAAAAAATGAGGAGTAATATTGGGATGATAAGTAGACCACATTTTTTTTTCATTTTTAATTTTTATTGGATTATGAGTATAATTGTAAATTTGTTGTGGTGTATTTATTGAAAATATATTTTAATTGTGGTGTGATTATAATGTGATGTCGAAAATAAATTTTGTATTGATAATATAATTACCCTTATATTTTTTATTTGTAGCTCAACAATGCCGTCATAAAAAATTCCTCATAGTTTACATTATAATTCATGCATTAATTAGTAGCATTACATTATTTTTAACAGTTTCTTCTTTGATTTTGTGCTCTTTAGGCATCAAAGTAGGGGTGGAGAAAATGACAAAATTAAACTCGACCATATCAGAGTCAAATCAAATTGAGCGGTTTGGTTCGGTTTGGTTCCACGGAAAAAATTAATGATTTTAATTTTTAGAATTGAAAACCATTTGGTTCTAAATCGGTTACAGTTCTAGAACCAAGACCAAACCAAAAACCAAACTCTCCCTCCTTCCCTCCCTCTCTCTCTCTACACACACGTCATAATTCATTTTGAAGACTTAGACCCTAATTCAATTCTCATTTTCTTTTCTTTTCAATTTATACACCGACTCTCTCATGGAGACCAACAATTGTCGCATGCCGACTATCATCATGCTCAGCTACTACTGCTACATGGATTTCTGAAATTGAAATCTCGACTTGTGGTCTTCTTCCTCAAATGTTCTCTCTCTTTTTTCTCAATCGGTTTCTAATTTGGTCTAATAAAATTCATTTCATTCCATTATCAGAAAAATCAATGGTTCATGGTTTAGTTTGATTTTTTGGGATTCAGAATTAAATGAAATCATGTCCACCCCTACGTCAAAGAATTGAAAGGTCATTAGTATTCCAATTATAAGGTCCCAATTTTCCTTTTTAAGCTTGAGGGTTGTGGTTCAATGAACCCAAATCCATTAAGTTGTGGAACTTAATTATCATCGCCACGCGTAGTTTGTACTTGTAATTTCATTAATAATAGTTTAGAAATTTCAGATTTGTAATTTTGATTTTATCCTAAATTTTCTTATGAATGCGGAGCCATCATTAGGATTTATTTTTATCATCATCAAAAGAGGGATGTTAGAGAAAATAGGGTGTGAGATTTTTCTTGTATATTTCTTTTCATTAGAGTGAATTACTACAACAAAGACGGATGATGACGTAGTCTCACATTGAGGCAAGTCTTTATAAATTTTATGTGTTCTTTTGTGTCTTTATTTCTTTATTGTGAGATATTACTGCCCCGGCCCTTAATGGTATACAAATAAGATTTCTAATTCTCAAACGTTTCTACTCTTCCCCTACAGTTTTATAGATTTTATAGCATTATTGTTCTCTCACTTCAAATCTTCCTACACTCATCTTTCTTTTGTAATAGAAGTAAACAATAGAACGCTCACTTTTCGGTATCTCTTTTTGCCAAAGTCCACTTAGATTTTTGTTTTGAACGTATAGTAACGACCGTGAATAGGTATTATGCAGGGACACCAATTTTCTTTCGAAATTCCAACGATGTCTGATATTGTTTTGAGAAGGCCTCGTGGGAATGAAAATACTAGCATTATCTTATCTTTGTCTCAATGGAAAAGGGACTTAATGTAAGACTTGTAGCTAGCATGGCTATTCATCTTTGGCTTTTCAAGCTCATCATGAATTCACACAATCCTTTGATTTCTTCATCTTCACTAACTTTTGGTTCAACATCAGTATCTTCATTTGAATGAATCCTGTAGATTTTTAAAATCATTTCAAATGAAATGCCATAGTATAAAAAGGTATTAAATTTGGAATGATTGGGGGTCTTAAGTTAAAACTCATTACCATAGAAATTTTATTCCAGGTGTGCATGAAATTACTTGAACAATTAATACTTCAAGATATTAAAATTTTGAAGCCATGTGCATTAATGTTTCCTCTTTAATGTATGTATGTGTTGCGTCCTTTGTGTGCTTACACGTATTATAGGAAAATATAATACAAGTTATAAAAGAATAAAATCCTCTATATATTAATAAATATTCATTTAATGATAAATTAAAAAATTATGCATTTATAGATAAATTAATAACCCTCTAAAATAATAGTTTTTTCAGTCATAATATTATTATTTTATAGAGGTTTTACCGTATATGTATATTTGCATATTGACATTTATACTAGAAACGATCTTTTTTGGTTTGAATAAATATGCTTTGTGATGAAATTCAGATTTTGTGTTCTAGGATTGAGTAATTAGCAAGATCTAACAGGCATAGAAGTGTCGAGGTCAAGCCTTAAAAGTCTAGACATGATAAAGAATTTTTCTATTTTTAATATTAGTGTAATTATTCTAGATGATTAAATAAATAAACAATGTATACCTAGAAATTTTACAGTAACCTGATATATATTTTTCAAGCTTCCAATAAAAACATAATTTTCAAAACAAAAAATTCAACAATTCAATAATTCTTTATAAATTTTAGCAATGATTGAGAACTTTGTTGCGCTCAATTTCAAAACAACGAAATATCATTTGCCAAACTACGAGGCGCACACTTTTTTCTATCTAGCTGGCACGCCTATGCGAGTAAAAGGCCCTCGTTATTAGTGTTATGTTTAGTTGGATAACGATACTTGTAAATAATTTTTATATATAAGGGTATTCATCCTCTAATATGGCGTGGGGTCTATTCGAATTTTTGTTCGAGTGGGCCTACCCATGTGAGAGGGTAGACACCTCTATGTACCAAAAATTATATACTCTAACATTTCCCTAGTTGGTTTACATTCTACAATTTTGCACGTCACACTTGCAGTTTTCGATATGTCTAATTCTAGATAGTGAGATGGTTTTATTCCATTTGGTTTCACGTGAGGGAGGTAAATTGCAGGATGTACCCCAACAGGTCAAAGAACAAGAGCTTGTCAATATACTGGTGTTTACAAAGAGTCCAATTCCATATCTCAGGAATCGAACCATCACATTGCGGCTGCTAGTAAGGCTGAAACTACCTCACTCCTATCCTTTGCACCACGGAGATATGTCCCGGGGGCAATTCAAACTTGCGCTTATATTAGTGAGATCAGGTAGGATTCTTATTCTTGTTTCTCTCTCACTTCAGAATCTAAGCCTTATTTGGTTTGAGTTATTTTAGATGGTTTTGTCACTAAAAATGTATATGATTTTTTCAAGCAAAAAAATCTAAAATAAAATGAAAAAGCAATTGATTATCGGGATGATATTACTCTCGTTATAGGTTTTTATTGGTCATACTTATCTCTCTGCATACGTGATTGAAACTAAGCAAGGCATAGCAACTATTCGGGGCATTATTTGCATTCTTTAAAAACAAAGTTACTTGAATTTTATTGCTTAGTTTAAAGCATGTAGCCTCCCAAGTTTCAAATGCCCAAAGTAGGTATGTATATTTTAGAAGAGAAAATAAAAGACATGTTTAACGGCCACATCGTAGGACTAGGATCCTCCATCAAACTGTCAAATTTGCAAGAGTTATGCTATAATGACAAAGGAGGTTTACAAAGTTAGGTTACAAAATCAAATTTACACCAATCATTTCAAAAATAGATTTTTAAATCATTTGAAATCAAGGGTCCAAATTTTGCCAACACACTTTGACACTTCACTTTTGTACACCAACTTTGTAGGAGTAGAATTATTCAATTTGCAAATAACTCCGAGAATTTTGTAGGACACAACTTCCCTCTTACATTATAAATTGAAGTAATTTATAGACTAAAATATATTAGTCATTTGAAGAAGAAGAAAAGAGATTACCCCTTTGAGTCTCATTATTTCTTGTTACATTAAATTAAAAAAAAAATTTCCTACTTTTAATCACACAATTTTCAATAAAATAATATTATAGATAAATAAAAAACTTTTCAACCACTCATTTTTCAAAAAAATGCTATTTATATCATTATAATTTACAAATAATGGGGCTCAAACTGCCCCTAAGATGGCTTTGAAATTCACCCTGTTGTTTTTGCCACTGTCAGCAGCATACAACTTTTGACATCGGAAAGGTCTGTGGCAAACCTAATGCAAATATCTACCAGGTATGTAAAGAATTAAGAATGTCTTTGATTGGCTTTATTTTTTTTTATGAAAATTGTCATATTTTTACCCAATTTTTCACTTTTGAGGTGTTTGATTGATAATTTTTTTTCATGAAACTTTTTTTTTCAATTTTTAGTCACGTGATCATATTTTCCTCAAAAACAAAGAAAATATTTTCTTTAGGGAAGAGTGATTTTTATTTTCCCGTTAATTTATTCTCTCTTTTTTCTCTCATCTAACCACCAATAAAAAATTGACAAGTATAATATTTTTTAAATTGAAGACTAAATTAATTAAACACATTTAATTAATAATTTCTAGGCCGAGAATTTATTTTCTTTCCATTCAAATTCCATGGTCGTAATCAAATGCACCCTAAATATGTCAAGGTCAAGGTCGACAATTCCTTCTTTTATTCATCACACACACACACATATATACTTTTAACTCAATTCCACAAAAATATATGACAGGCTCTATCAAGTGCTTGGAAAGGAGCATGTGAGGCTACAACTCCAAACACGTTTGTGGTACCAAAAGGCACATTTTTGTTAAACCATGCTATAGTGTTAGAATACTTGACGTTATGGTACATAATGTTACATGAAACTCTATCATTAAACTGTTTAAAACACAATTTTCTTTATCCTCAAATCATTTCATGCCACCTAGGATTCTGGCACTGTTTCCGTAAGTTTTTTTATTTTTTTTTGTCAAAGTAGCATTATTCTTTGTCAAATCAGGTGATATTGGTAGGCCCCTGTAAGACCCCTGAAAAGCTCTGATTACCGATCACAACAGTGGAAACGAAGGCCCTATCACTACTAAATGCACCAACATCAAGCCCACTTTTGTTGGCAAGCAGAATCCACCCATCTGTGCTGCTCAGTCTTCTTAGAAAACTATTCCACCAATTTTGAAATAATGTATGGATTTAGTGAGCTTTTATTTGATTTTAAAGCTTTGCTACACTTCTATCTTGGCTGACAATTTTGTTTACATCTCATGATGTGGCACACATTTTTGCTACTGATTTGAACAACACTTAAAACAATCAATAGCCTTAATTTTTACACATCGTGAAATATCAACCAAGATGTACTAATGGAATGTACAAGTAGCTTAATTCTTGATTTTAAATTCATATTTTCAAGATTGTATTTAGTAGTGTCTCTCTCGAGGCTTTGGAGACAAGTTTGCCTATGCAACCAATTTGTGCATGGATGCATGATTAGTTGACGAGTGAGAAATTGTGATGTGTTTTCAACTAATATATATATATATATATATATATAGAAGTTTCATTCCCGCATTTTATTTAATATTTCCGTTCTCACAATATCTGGTGAATAAAATCATTATGATCAGAAAACCAGAAGATTGGTACATAGGGTCCAAAGTTATATGTCTCAATAATAAGATTTAACAACCAGCAGACAATGGTTGCGTGTTCTATTCATTAACAAATGCTGTAAAAAAGTTCTACTAAATTGTCCTTAAAATTTTTAAGAATTATATTGTTATATTTATGCTATTCTGTCCAAGTTGTGAAAGACCCTGATGTGATTTTGGACTTGATCATAGTATACAATAAAACTTTCGATAGCGCATTTTTTAACCATCTCATGAGTGGGAAACATTCAATCGACCATTTTGTAATACAAGTACACAATAGCGCACTCACTTTTCAGTATCTATTTTTGCCAAAATCCAATTAGATTTCAATTTTGAACATATCATGTTAGGATCTTCCTCTAGCTGCTCAAAGTGATTTCCGGGCTCAGTTAACCATTAAACATCAAATTCAACACCAAAATCGAGATGACCGACCGCCGACGCCATTGTCTTCCTATGTTTGCTATTGCTCTTTTGCTTGTTGATTCTACCACACACTTAGGATGGATACCACACAGGTAAGAGTCACAAAGTCTCAAGCAATTGGTAGGTAAGATCAATTAACATGATGCATGAAGGAGAAGAAGAAGAAGTTTGCCTCTCTCTCTCTCGAGTTGATCACGCACGGCTTGGAGGTGAAGGAGAGAATTACCAATATATATATTAGTCTAATGACCACTTAAGGTAAGTTACAATATGGTAAGTAGGCTCGACTAGGGTTAAGTTCCAATAGCACACCAACAAGCCACAAAGATTATTAGTCATCCAATAGGTAACGCAGCGCTAGGTCGGTTCATCCATTATTTGGTGTTGATTTATCGTTCAATCATTCATGTAGACTGATAAAATTGGTTTTCATCATCGCCCGGAAGGTCGTTTGACAACATGATATCTAACAAACTCCACCTTGGTATCAAAGGACCTGCAAAGAAAAAGGTTTTCCATTAGTGACACCTCTAACAGAAAACCGATAAAATTGAAATCATTTACCTGTACCGATATTTAGAAACTCCTTGCAACTTCTAAACTTTACCAGTGGCAGCACTTTCGTGCCCATATCTGAAAGATTATATTGTGTGTGAATTTTTTCAAGTCTTACTACTTCTTGTGATATTATATCCCTAATGAAGTGTAACCTAACATCGATATGTTTAGTGCGTTCGTGAAAAACAGGATTCTTACACAGATGTATGGATGACTGACTATCAGAGTACACAACCACATACTCATTCAAGACACTCAGTTCATGAAGTAGACCTCTAAGCCATAGAGCCTCTTTAATTGCTTCAGTGGTGGCAATATATTCTGACTCTGTAGTGGATAGTGCAACTATGTGTTGTAACTGTGATTTCCAACTAACACACGAATTTGATAAGGTGAATACGTAAGAGGAAGTTGATTTTCTACCATCCCTATCTCTTGCATAGTCAGCATCTACAAAACCCTTTAATTTCACGCCTTCCTTATTAGCATTAAATTTTAGACCTATGTCACTTGTATCCTTCAAATATCTTAAAAGCCACTTTAATGCTTCCCAATGTTCAGGACCTGGATTAGACATGTATCTACTGAGAGTACTAACAGCGAATCCTAAGTTCGGTCTAGTGCAAACCATCAAATACATTATGGAACCAATCACATTTGAGTATGGAATTTTACTCATGTATTCCACTTCACGTTCATTGCAGGGAGCTTGTTCTTTAGATAGAACAAAATGGTTTGCAAGAGGCAATATGACAGGTTTGCAGTCACTCATATTAAACCTTTTCAACACCTTTGATATGTATGGAGACTAATGCAAGAATACAATCGAATTTGACCTATTTCGTTCTATTTCCAAGCCTAAAATCCTTTTAGCCTTTCCTAGGTCTTTCACATCAAATTCTCCACTAAGATCTGCTTTTATATTGTTTATCCACTTAGGAGATAATCCAATTAAAAGCATGTTGTCCACATAGAGCAACAAGAACAAATAATTGTTATCAGTCTCGTTGTGTTGAAAGTATAGGCAGTGATCGAATTTACTTCTTTGAAATCCTATAGTGAGTACAAAGGAATCAAACCTCTTGTACCACTGTCTAGGTGATTACTTTAGACCGTATAAGGATCTCTTTAGAAAACACACATAATGAGGTTTTAACTTGTTTTTAAAACCTTTTGATTGATTCATAAAGATTTGTTCATTAAGCTCTCTATGTAAAAAAGCGATTTTTATATCGAGTTGTTCAAGTTCCTAGTCAAAGAGCGCAACCAATGCGAGCATGACCCTAATAGTAGTGTACTTGACAACTGGTGAGAAAATCTCATTATAATCAACACCTTCTTTCTGTGTATAACCCTTTGCTACTAACCTAGCCTTAAATCTTAAGGATTCTGTACTACTAGTACCTTCCTTAACCTTAAAGACCCACTTGCAATCAACGATTGATTTATTCTTAGGTCTCGGTACTAACTCCCAAGTTTGATTCTTTTCTAGAGAACTCATCTCTTTTTTCATAGCCTTAAGCCACTCCTTAGATTGACCACTATTCATAGCCTCTTCAAAAGTTTCTGGCTCCCTATCAACTAGTTTTTCGTAACTAGCGTATGCAAAATCTAATTCAGATCTATACCCGAACCTTCTAGGTTCTCTCGTTTGTCTTCTCTCTCTATCTCTAACTAAATTATAGTTAGCTAATGGATTTTCTTCCTCGGGATGCTCTTCTATCACTACTTCATTTTCCTCTTCAGGTTCTTGGACCTGAATCTCCACCTCACTTGAAGTACTAGGTACTGATGTGTTAAATTTTCCTAACTCTACCTTGAACCGATTTCTTTCTTCACCTGATTCAGTTTCACTTACAGGTTCGGTTTCGTTCCTCAGACAAGGCATCTCACTCTCATTAAATGTGACATCCCTACTCACGATGATCTTAACTCCTTTTTAGCTTTTATGCCATAGCCTATAGCCCTTAACCCCTTCGGAATATCCTAGAAAGACACACTTCCTGGCTCTAGGTTCTAACTTTCCCTCACTTTGATGAGAAAAGGCAGCACAGCCAAACGCTTTAAGCATTGAGTAGTCACCTAATTTTCTAGACCATTTCTCATGTGGAGTATCACCATTTAATGCAGCCGATGGAGTCAAATTTATTAGATAACAGGCAATGACAACGACTTCACCCCAAAATGACTTAGGAACCCCAGAACTTAACATCATGCAGCGCACTTTGTCTAGTATGGTCCTATTCATTCTTTCTGCTACCCCGTTTTGCTGGGGAGTATAAGGAACCATTTTGTGCCTTGTTATTCCACTTTTTTTACACATCCTATCGAATTCAGCATTACAGAATTCTAGGTCGTTATTTGTCCTTAAAAATTTGATCCTTTTGCTAGTTTGGTTTTCCATTTGTTTCTTCCAGTTGTTAAAGTTATGGAAGGTTTCAGTTTTGTCTTTCAATAGATAGACCCACACTTTCTTGGTGTAGTCATCTATGATAGATAGGAAATACCTATTCCCACCCGATGTGGGATTACTAGCAGGACCCCACAGATCAGAATGCACATACTCAAGCATGCTTTTAGCCTTATGCATACTAGTGGAGAACGACACTTTATGGTGCTTTCCGAGCACACAGTGATCACAGAACGATAGGTCAGACACACAGTCATTACCAAATGCACCTTTTTTATTAAGTAGTTTAAGTCCTTTAATGCTTACGTGTGCAAGTCTACTATACCACGTATGTGTGTGATCGATTTTGGCGGAAGAAATAGAGGAGTTTAATCCTCTAATTACTTCCCCAGTAGTGATGTAAATGTCGTTTTTCTTGATTCCCTTAATAGAGATTAACGTACCCTTCATCATTTTAAACATACCGTTTTCAATTTTACCGGTGAAGTTGTCTTTCTCAAGTCTTCCTACTGAAATCAAATTCTTAGATAATTCCGAAATGTATCTAACTTCCTTTAACATGTACACAAAGCTCGTGTTAAATTTTATTTTTATATCTCCAATTCCAGCAATTGTATAGGCGAAGTTATCACACAGAACTACTTGCCCATCATTAGATTCTTGCAAGTTTTCAAACCAATTCTTTTCAGATGTCACATGAAAAGATGCACCAGAATCTAATATCCATTCATGCATGTGAGAATTAGTAGTTAGATTTAATTCAGTAGTGTATGCGACTGGACTAGTGATCACATAAACTTCACCGTTTTCAGTATCGGAGGTAGAGGATAACACATTTACCTCATCTCTTTCTTTAACCTTTTGTTTTCCCTTTTCTTTATGACAGTCTTTTTTAAAATGCCCTGTGCCTCCACAGCCATGGCATTTTCTAGCCTTAGTTCTAGACTTTGACCTAGGTCTACCATTCCCCTTCTTTTTCCAACTATTACTACTTGATTCGCCACTACTTTGGTATCCATCATGACTGGCTTGCCTATATTGAATTCTACCCCGCATCATATGCAACTCTCCACTCCTCCTATCCTGTTTTTCAGCCCTCATTTCCATCTCCTTACTCCTAAGAGAATCTACGACAATTTCAGGTGTTAACGTGTCCCTACCATACTTAATGGCATTTTTAACTTCTTTATAAGAGTCCGGGATTGAATTGAGCAAGATAATGGCCTTATAGGTTTCATATACGACTTCGTCACAATTGACAATATCTTGCACCAATTTGTTAAATACATCTAAATTGTCGTCAAGATCCTTTGAAAGATCCATTTTAAAACTGAAAAATCGTTCGAGTAGGTAGAGTTTATTCGGTGTAGATTTAAGCAAGTATAAGTCTTCTAGTCTTTTCCAAAGTTCTTTGGTGATTTTTAGTTTTCCCACTTTTCTTAAGACAGCGTCAGACAAGTGTAATATTATTGAGGTATAGGCAAGCTCATCGGCTTCCTCTTTTTGTTCTTTTGAGATGTCAGGTGCAAAATTGCCTTCGATGGCTTTTGACACTTTTTATTGGACTAGTATGCCTCTCATCTTTTGTTGCCAGATAGAGAAGTCCCCTTTACCGTTAAAAATTTCCAAATCAAAATTATGTGTTGTCATTGGTTAACACACTAATTAAACCACACGAAGTAGTATTGGGAAGCGTGATAAGGTAATATCTTGTTAATTCTTAGCAAAAATAACAATGAACCTAAACGCTACGTCCACCAAGAAATACCAAACACTTTAAATCAAAAGAACAAGCACTCAATTAACGCAAGTAATCCTAATTCTAGCATAAGCAATGGTTACCCCTTCACGGTAACCCCAAAACCTAATGATCACCCTACACGATGATCTTGTTATTGCTGAATTTAAATGGATTAAGCCAATTTACCAGAGCGGACCTATCTGAGTCCGTAGAGTGGAGAAAAACGAGCTTGCTGTCGAATTTCAGTCGGTGTCGCACCAGGGGCAAAATCGTCCAACCTTTTCTGTGTAACTTGAAACACAAAATAAAGTATATCAGTGCGTTCAGAAGATCGAAACAAGCAAGTTACCTGAAGACAGTGTCGCCGGACAGCCGCCCACGCGCCGCCACCGTCTGCCCACGCGTCGCCGTCGCCGTCGTCGTCCACGTACCGCCACTTCGGGAGCGCCTCGACCTGCTGGTGATGGGTATGACCTCCGTTTGTCCAACCGAGTTTTGGTTTGTGAGTAATTGAAAATTTTCAGATTAGGGTTCTACGGTTAATGTCCGAAAATCAGCCGATTTTGAGCCAATTTTTGCTACCCACGCTCTGATACCAGATGTTAGGATCTTCCTCTAGCTGCTCAAAGTGATTTCCGGGCTCAGTTAACCATTAAACATCAAATTCAACACCAAAATCGAGATGACCGACCGCCGACGC
Organism: Olea europaea var. sylvestris; assembly: GCF_002742605.1. Lineage (NCBI taxonomy): Eukaryota > Viridiplantae > Streptophyta > Magnoliopsida > Lamiales > Oleaceae > Olea > Olea europaea. Next base: position 476,007 of record NW_019263203.1, read on the forward strand.
CATTGTCTTCCTATGGTTGCTATTGCTCTTTTGCTTGTTGATTCTACCACACACTTAGGATGGATACCACATAGGTAAGAGTCACAAAGCCTCAAGCAATTGGTAGGTAAGATCAATTAACAGGATGCATGAAGGAGAAGAAGAAGAAGAAGTCTGCCTCTCTCTCTCGGGTTGATCACGCACGGCTTGGAGGTGAAGGAGAGAATTACCAATATATATATTAGTCCAATGACCACTTAAGGTAAGTTACAATATGGTAAGTAGGCTTGACTAGGGTTAAGTTCCAATAGCACACCAACAAGCTACAAAGATTATTAGCCATCCAATAGGTAACACAGCGCTAGGTCGGTTCATCCATTATTCGGTGTTGATTTATCGTTCATTCATTCATGTCGACTGATAAAATTGGTTTTCATCATCGCTGGGAGGTCGTTTGACAACATGATGTCTAACATATCATAATACGGTGAAGGGACGTCAATTTTCTTTTGAAGTTTTAACAATGTCTGATATTGTTTTGAAAAGGCCTCCACAATGAAAACACTAGCATTATTCCATCTTTGTCTCGATGCAGAGGTGGCTCTAAAGGTACTCGAGTTGGATGGCCCCACAGGACCTCAACATTGTAGAGGCACCAAAAAAATTTGTTATAGGTTATATATACCATTTGGTGAGGATTATATCATATTTTTAGAATATTTTTATAGAAGATGATGAAATATGTAGTTGAAAAATTGTTGGACTCATAAGATATGTGGTTGAAATGAATTGTTGATTTTGATTTAGGTTAAAATCTAAATTTTAATAGGTACCAAATGGGGACTAAAGCATAAGAGCACAATATTATTTATGAAAAAAGAGTTAAAAATATATAAATAATGATTTTTATTTAATATTGTATTTCTTATTCCAAATACCATGACGTTTTTATTAAAGCAAGGGACAGGATTCACATGGTTTTGGCTCCTTCTTAGCTAATTTCAATATGTTGATACTTGATAGGGGTAGATCCAAAATTATGATTCAGTGATGGCGAGATAGAAAATGGGCTAAAATAAATAGTGAAAAAATCCAAAAAAATCTAAAAATTTAAATTTAAAAAAGCCTAAATGAAGTTTTTTGGAAATTTAGTGGAGGCGATCGACTCTGTTCGATGCTTAATGGGTCCACCCCACTTGTGCTTAACTATTTTCAATTATGGACTCTTTCTTTATTAACTGTGGGCATTTGACTTGGTTTGATATACAATTGCATAAGATACTAAAGCTAAGAATAATGCAAGTGACTATTCTTAAATAGTATCCTGCCTTAAATAACGTGAGCGAAAAGGGAAAGGAGGAAAAAGTATTATGCTTTAAATATAATTTTCTTGATACCAGAAAATCTGTGATTTTATTTCATTATCACTGCTTTATGGTACGTGAATCTTTTAACTGCCCGTTTAAGCCCTAAGGTAATGGTAAATTGTATTGTTTTGAAGTTTGATATGTAAATCTTGATAAGATAGAAAAAGCCTTTGATGAATTCTGGTGATTTAGCATTTATACGTTTCTCGTGGGACATTAATTGATTAAGTTTATTGAGGCTGCATCTAGCACTTCATAGGCGCTTGGGAAGCTGAGTGATTGCTTTTAAATTCAAATTCAAATTTATACATGTATCTTTTTGAAGTTTGATCTTATTCCTAATTCTTCTACATTTTCGTTTGATTGGTGACACTGATACACAAGTTTTTGAAGAATCAAGAGTTTTTGTCAATTTAATCTTTAATCGCTTCTATTTTTATTTTTTATTTTTTTTTCCTTTGGACTTTATATAATTTCACAGTTTTTACTTTTGTCATAAAATAAAAGTTTAAAATGTACCCTAGAAAACAGCAATCAAAATATGGAAAACTAGCAAAAAAGAGAAAAATTGAGGATTGATAGTCTCTCAAAAAGGTGCTATTAACAAGATTTATTGTTAAAGAAGCTAAAAATGTGGACAAAGTGCTTGAAACCGATCAAAATGAAAATGATGAAAATGAAGATGTTGAGGAATTGAGACAAAATGAAAATGATATGCTTGACAATGTTGATGATGAGTTTTCTAAGGACAATGATACTAGTGAAAATGTTGATGATGAATTTTCAAAGGAGAATGATGCTAATGAAGATGTAGATGATTTAATTCATAATAGGTCCATTGGCTTTAACATCTGTGATCAAAGAACTTGGGATAATCTTCATACAAAATCTAGAGATTTGCTAGTAATAAATGGTCCTGTAAGAGATCTTTCACTAGAAAAGGGTCATAAAGATAATTTATCTAGATGTTTCTCTTCAAGTCATCACACTCGTTATTTATCAAATGGTGAGAAACGTGATAGGCCATGTCTGGTGTATTCAAATGATCTTAATAGAGTTTTTTGTTTTTCTTGCAAGTTATTTAAAAGAGGGATACAAAAAAGTCCGTTGGAAAGTCAATATTAAAACTAATGTCAAGCTATTGTCAGCTACACAATGGGAAAGTCATATTATTACAATCTCCCGAATTATGAGAAGCTTTACTTGGAGTTGCCGAAATTGAAAATGGCAATGATGTAAGGTGTCAAGCTAATGCTTTAGCAACTATTGATGTTGGAAATTTTAAATTTTTAGTAGCTATGATTATATAGCCCCTGTTTGGCCCCCATTACGTGGAAAATTCAATGGACGGAATAGTATTTGTTTGAAAAATGAGTGGTTGAAAAAAAAGGAAAAATTTTCGATTTACGTGTAATATTATTTTATGGAAGATTGTGTGGTTGAAAATAGAAGAGAGAGAAATGAAATGTAATGTAATGAAAATTAATGGGGCTAAAATAGGGACATAATAAGAGATATTGTATGATGTTAACTTGATATTGTAAACATGTGCAATAAGATGATATGCTTACTAGCATTGCTCTTGAGAAAGTGAAAGGACTGATTGCTTTTTTCTTTTTTAAATATAGGGAAATTAAATTCAATGATGCAAAGAAATTGCCATTGAAATGAAAATTAATTCTTTATTTCAAGTGAGACGTATAATTCGTGGGAAGAAAGATTTTGATGAAAATACTACTGTAGAGGATGCACAATTACTTGAAGATTCTTTTAGAACCAATTAATCTTTAACTATAATAGATCAAGCAATTGGATCGCATAAACGAATATTTGATCAATTCAATTCATTTGAAAAAAAAATAATAATAAAATTGCGTTTCTATTTTCTTATGACAAGTTAAACTCATTGGATGATGCTAATATGAAAACATGTTGTGATTATCTTGACATTGTTCTAAAACATGTAAATTTTTGCGATCTTGATGGAAAAGGTTTGTTTAAAGAGTGAAAATTTTTTACGAAATCTTTTACTAAGAAACAAAGATAGCTTTTGATATTTTGACTTATTTAAAAAAATTGGATTACTATCCAAATATATTCATTGCTTATAGAATATTATTGAAAATTTATGTTATTGTTGCTTCTGGTGAAAAATGTTTTTCAAAATTGAAGTTATTATAGTCTTATTTGCGATAAACCATGTTATGGGATAATTGCAGTAAAAGCCCCAAATTTTTAAAATACTAGTAGACTTTTCTCAAACCTTTAATTTTTTTCAGTCGTCACCCCTAACATTTTCAAACATTGCATGTGGGGGCGCTTTTGGACGGTTTTCATCCAAAATTTCGTCAGTTAACCAAAATAATAATTTTGACCACATTTTAACAATTTTGAAAGGGACGGAATAGTAACTTCACATTAAAATCAAAAATCAAAATTTAAATTTGGTCTTCTTCTTCCCTATCCCATCCCAGATTCACCCCCAGCCCACAACAAACTAAGAAACCCATCCCCTCTTTTGGAAACCATCAGCCCTCGCCATGATCCACCTCCTTCGCGGCAAATCCCAAATTAAGTAATAATACATTGTTAGGCTAGGTGAGTTTTTTCTATTAGATTTATTTCATTTTTGAATTTTAAAAATGGTTAAGAATTTTGTGGGCTCAACCTCAAAACAGCAAAATACCATTTGTCAAATAAAAAAGCGAGTGCTTTTTTCATCCAGGCACGCCTATGCACCCGTAGCATGATATATGTTATGCACCGGCTCATTAAATATGAAATTTTGAAAGAGTATATGGATGTTGCTAGATTCTTTGACGTTATACAAATTAAAACCCCCCTCAAAAGCGCCAATTGTGGTCGAGTGAATTAAACCAAAGGTAGACTGGATAAAATTGAATGTGGATGGCAATTGATGATGGCCTTAGAAGGAATATCCGAGTTGAGTGCATTAGCGCATCTAAAAATTTTTTGGGACATGTGAGGTAGACGGAGATTATGCACTCTACTCGATTTTTCACGGGCTTGGACTGAATCAGATTCTTTAATATTGGTTAAGGAATGTCGTATAACTCTTATAATTTCGTATCTCATGCAATCATCGTCGAGGGAATAGGGCTGCGGATTCTCTTGCTAATGAAGGACTATCTATAATACCATACAGCCATGTTTAAAGCAAACTTAAAAGCATTTTACTACTTGTGTTGGCGCATAAAAATTCAGCCCAAATCGAACGGCCCAAGGAATGAAGCCCAATTGGAGGATCCCCAAATCAGATAGCCCAAAGAACGAAACCCAATCAGACAATTCAGGATGAATGCCCAAATAGGGAAGCCCATAAACGCGGTAACACCATCGTCCAAGCTTGCAAGTCGCCCAGGATCTGAGCGAATGGAGTGTCATGCAGTCGCCCAGAACTGCTACTCTATTCTCGCCCAAACCTTCGAGTCGCCCAAGGTCTTAGCAAACATGAAGTATTGTGGTTATCAAGAAGCGCAGTTATCAAAGCAGTTACTAAAACAGCCCTATCACGTTCCACGATTCAAGGAATTCAATTGAAGATGGTTGAACGACAAAGAGTAATGACAGCAGTTAGAAAAGGCAGTTCCGTAACAAGTTGGCCATTACGAGGAAAGTGGGCAGTTATAGAACGATCAAGCAGTTTTTAGGCGGTTGATCACAAAGAGATCATCCAGGGAGTATAAAAGGAAGAAAAGACATAGAACAAAGGACCCAAATCAAAAAACTCTCGAACAGAGAACATGTAATTTTAAATTTCTTAGTTTAGATTTAAACACTTCTTTCAGTAACTCGTGTGCTTGCGCCCCTTGGAGGCATTCTGTTTTTACTTTCCGATTGTAAAGTTATCGCCAATAAAGAACACCTCTTTTTGGGACTTTGTCTAAAGAGGTTTGTCCCTTACACAATCGTCTGATCCCTTTTTAATTGTTAGTGACAAACTCGCGTGAAACAATTTGGCACGCCCAGTGGGACAGTGGTGTTTGGTGTTGAAAATACAAAAAGTGAAACAATATGCCTTAGAGATCCGATAAGGAAGCAGCAAGTCAGGGAGGAATCTAGTCTGTGATCGAGCGATATGAGGAGTAGCATGCCTCTCCACGAACAGATGGACAGAATCATAGCAATAATAGTCGTTACGAACCAATGACAGAGTTGAGTCCTCGAACTATGCATGCACTACTTGGAGAACTCACATAAGATGTCGTTGAACAGGTAAATCTTCGAAATATTCATAATATGGAAAGATTTACCCAAAATGGGAATACACATTATGACAACATGGCCAACAACTAAATACTTTGAACGAAATAATGAATAAGTTAGTAGGCCAAATATGTCAACCGGTTATGCCTCTTGCAAACCACTTTCAAATTAGGACAATTGTGAGACATAATCCCTCAGTCCTAAATCGGAATCAAGGGATAGAACCACTTTCTGGTCCCTCTGCTTCAAACCAAGGGGGTGGTGCAGTACCAAATCAGAACAATGGTAGTGGTACGACTAACTTGGGGGGTAATCCAAATGTAAGAGATAATGTCCTAAACAATGGACAGAATACCCCACGTGTTAATGAGGGAATAGATGTTCGGGCTAATGGTAATGACCCTAATCATGGTAACTTTGTTGCCAATCAAGGACCAAATATCAGGCCTCATGCAAATCAACCGGTTAACCAACCTGTAGGAATTTCATATAACCCCAACGTCATGTTGAGGAATCAGATTATGGAAATCGTACAGGATCATATGGCTTTTGGGGTGCGTCTTGTCATTAGGCCGACTTACACAAAGCCATATCCTGATTGGGTAGACCAAGCATATCCATGGCCTAGAGGGTATAAAGTGC
>NW_019263203.1:482406-483040 GCF_002742605.1 Olea europaea var. sylvestris
AACTTGCCAGCGAACTCTATTCAAACATGGCAACAATTAGAACAATTATTCCACGCTCAACAATTGGAACAATTATTCCACGCTTAGTTTTATAAAATTGAGTCTGAAGTCACTTTGGCTGATTTGGTAAATCTACGTCAAATGCTAAACGAATGGGCAGAAAGTTTTCTCCAAAGGTTCAAGACAGCAAGAAGCAAGTGTTTTGTACCTCTGCCCGAAAAAGAATTTGTCAAAATCGCTCAACGTTGTTTAAGCTTTGTTTTAAAAAAGAAATTCCAAGTCAAGAAATTTCCTGACCTTTTCGAGTTGAGTGCGAATGTGATTAGGTATGAATGACTGATAAGAGAAGAAGAGCAGATGAAAAATTCTAGTAAAGGAACTTATTACAAAGACCCAAATTTTGACGTTCATACCATCAGCGACGAATCATACGATCAGGTCAAAGTGTGTTTGGCCGAATTGGTCAAAAGAGATACGTATACTTGTCCTATAATGGCTAAGCCTAGACCATCGGGCAAAGATGAGCCCATAAAAGATGGAAACATAAAGGCTAGAACGTTCTCGTTCGACGTGACCAAAGCTGACCTTATATTCGATAAATTATATAGGGATAAGCAGATAAAGTTGAGCGATA
>NW_019263203.1:484464-501099 GCF_002742605.1 Olea europaea var. sylvestris
TCTAGTTAACGGCATCCCTGTGGCAAAAGTGCTTGTCGACAATGGAGCAGTTATAAACACCATTCCATCTAGGATGATGAGGAAATTTGCAAAGACAGAGGGCGAAATGATTTCAATAGAAGTCATCCTTATGAGTTTCAATGGAGGAGCAACTTCAGCTAAGGGAGTTATGCCATTGGACATAACTATAGGGACAACTACTAGGACCACAGTCTTCTTTGTAATAGATGGTCCTACTAGTTACAATGTGTTACTAGGAAGAGATTGGATATACGGAAGTCGTTGTATAGCCTCATCGCTCCATCAATGCTTGATTTTTTGGAATAACAAGGGCGAAGCAGAGGTGGTACAGGCCGATCATATGCCTTTTGTCGCAGAAGCAAACTCGGTGGAAAAGTTCATGTACGAAGGAAACTATGGACCTGCCAGGGTAGTACAAGATGTGGAAGAAACTCAAGTTGTCGCGCAAAGCGAAGAGCCATTTTCAGTGGACGCACTCACTGAAATGTTCAGACAGATGAGGCCAAATATAATGGCCCTAGAAGAGCTAGTAATTGGCAAAAGAATAATTAAGGAGTCTTGAATGAGTTCTAAGCAACAAGAGCAAACGGCCGATATTCAGGCCTTCAAAACCAAATTAATAGCTTTCAATAAGGAATGTAATGACAAGGCGAAAGAAGAGACAGCCCTGAAAGCGCTGAAAAATAAATTAGCAGTATTCGAGTTAGAACAAAACATTGGCCGAGAAGTCAACAAGGTGGACTGTTTAGAAGAAGAAGTACTTACAAGGGAACTGGACGACGAAGTGATGCGGATCATCAAATCTGGATACGCTCAAGCACAAAACCCTCTGATCAAAGTAAATATTGACAATGAAGGAGAAGATTGTCCAACATTCATCAGCCAGATGCTCGATCAAAAGGTTAGTGATAAATTAATCGCTTTGCTAAATGAGTATGAAGATTGTTTTGCTTGGGAATATGAACAAATGCCTGGTTTAGATAGAGACTTGGTGGAACATAGGTTACCAACTAAGCCTAATTTTAAACCTCATAGGCAGCCTCCTAGACGTTTTGCTCCTAATGTACTCCCTGAGATTAAGAAAGAGATAGAGCGATTATTGAAGGCAGACCTTATTAGAATAGCCAGGTATGTCGAATGGTTGTCCAATATCGTACCAGTACTAAAAAAGAATGGTAAACTAAGGGTGTGCATATACTTTAGGAATTTAAACATAGCTATACCCAAAGATGAGTATCCAATGCCCACGGTGGATTCTTTAGTAGACTCGACTGCCGGACACGTCATGTATTCTTTCATGGATGGGTATTCAGGATACAATCAAATTTATATAGCTGAAGAAGACATACACAAAACTACCTTTAGATGCCCTGGGTCTCTAGGATGTTTTGAATGAGTGGTCATGCTTTTCGGCCTAAAAAATACAGGAGCAACTTATCAAAGGACAATGAATTTAATCTTTCATGATATGATAGGCAAGTTTGTTGAAGTGTATGTAGATGACATAGTGGTCAAGTCCATTAAAGAAGAGGACCATTTTGAACAGTTAAGATGTTCGTTTGAGCGAATGAAGCAATATAAGCTAAAATTGAATACCTTGAAATGTGCATTTGGTGTTAATGTAGGGAACTTTCTTGGTTTCTTGGTACACAAAAGAGGGATTGAACTTGATAAAAATAAAGCGAAAGAATTGCAAAGGTTTCTAGGCCAAGTAAACTTTTTAATACGCTTTATTTCTAACTGTGTAAGGCGAACTAAAGTCTTTTTGCCGCTCTTAAAACTGAAAAATTAGGACGAATTCGTCTGGAAAGAAGAACATCAAAAGGCTTTTAAAAACCTGAAGACATATTTATCAAGTCCACCAGTGTTGGTGTCACCAATCCAAGGACAACCAATGAAAGTGTACGTATCGGCTGAAAAAGAATCAATAGCTGGAATGGTCGCACAGAAAGACCAATTTGGTGAAGAAAGGGCAATTTACTACATAGGTAGACAGTTAATAAAATGTGAATATAATTACTCTGCTATCGAAAAATTATGTCTTGCATTGTATTTCACACGTACAAAATTAAGGGCTTATTTACGGCCCGTAACCGTTTATTTAATTTCTAAAATAAATTTAGTTAAGTATATGTTCTCGCGCCCTATTTTACACCAAAGGGTAGGCCTTTGGATATTAGCTTTATCAGAATTCGAGATATAATATATACTTCAAAAGGCAGTCAAAAATCAGGTTTTGGCTAACTTTCTAGCCGATCATCCATGTCTTAACATGCCTGAAGAAATTGAATTAGAAATCAATTCGTTCGAGCTAAAATCTTGGGTGTTGTATTTCGATGGGTTGAAAACCTCTAAAGGTGCAGAAGTAGGAGTAGCATTGATTAATCCTTTAGCGATTTGCTACAAGTTCGCGTTCACTTTAGACAGGAAGTGCACCAACAATCAGGCCGAATATGAAGCCTTAATCGTAGGCCTAGAACTAATGATAGATATGAGAGTAAAAAATGTGATCGTTAGGGGTTATTCTCAATTGGTAATTCACCAATTGATTGGTGATTTTAAATGCCAAAGTGATTCCATTATAAGTCAATATGAGATCGTCCAAGAATTGTTAGAAGAATTTGACCAAGTAGAACTTCAATGCGTTAATAGGATATATAACGACGTGGCTAATGAGTTGGTCCAAATGGTCTCAGGGTACTCAAAGGTTTTGAATTGGAAGTTTACTTGTGAGTATAAAACCATATTGCCCGTGACTCAAATAAGGGCGAGAAGGATTGAACTTCACTGCATACAAGATGGAGATGCAATGGATTGGAGAACAGAGATTAAAAGGTTCCTTAAAGAACCTGATGGAGGGATTAGTAGGAAAATGAAGCTGTGTTTGCTGAACTATACACTAATAGATGAAGAGTTGTTTAAGAAACGCTCTGATGGTGTATTGCTAAAGTGTGTAAGTTTGCAAGAAGTCAGAACGATCACGATTGAGGTGCACGAAGGGATATGTGGAGCTCATCAAGCTGGCCAAAGGACGAGATGGTTAATTATTAGGAGTGGATATTTTTGGCCAAAGATGGTAGAATTATGCGTTTAGTATGCAAATAGTTGTTTAGCATACCAAAAGTATGGTCCAATACAAAGAGCGCCAGCACGAGAGATGGCACCTATTATTAAACCTTGGTCGTTCAAGAGTTGGGCGATAGACCTGATAGGGAAGATTTATCTCCCATCGTCCAAGCAACATACTTTTATTATAGTTGCAACCGACTATTTCACCAAGTGGGTAGAGGTGGTACCTTTGAAAGAGATCACCCAAAAGAATGTCATAGAGTTTATCCGTGACCACATCATTTATAGGTTTGGAATTCCACAAACGTTGATGGTAGACCACGGAATATCTTTGAATGGGGATCAAGTGAACAAATTTTTGAGCGAGTTTGGGGTTAAATTAGTAAACTCCACACCATATTACGCTCAATCCAACGGACAAGCAGAGTCTTCTAATAAGATTTTAAAAAATATCATCAGAAAGATGATAGATGAAAATGCCAGAAATTGGCACGAATGTCTGAATAAAACCTTATGGGCTTATAGAACATCACCTTGGTCAAGTACCAAAATTACTCCTTTCCAACTTACTTATGGACAAGAGACCGTTTTGCCTATGAAAATCAATGTGCAATCGATTAGAGTGTGCTTGCAATATAAGTTAAATGATGATGAGTATACCGAATCACTAGTTCAAAATTTATTGGGGTTGGACAAATTAAAGTTGGACGTTTTAGATAGATTGTAAGTTCAAAAACAAAGAATGACTAAATTTTATAATAAAAAAGTCATAGCCAAGTCGTTCAACCTGGGCGAATTAGTTTGGAAGACGATACTCCCTTTGGATAGCAATGACCCAAAGTACGGGAAGTGGTCGCCCAATTGGGAAGGACCATACAAAATAAACAATGTGTTGCCCAATGGAGCATATCATTTGGAAGATTTAGATGGCACCAAGCACGTGAGATTCATTAATAGCAAATATTTGAAAAAATATGTTCCTTCTTTATAGGAAAGTGAACAGATAAAAGAGTCATCAAAACATGTTGAACGATTAAGGATAACAAGGTCAGAGCGAAATACGTTCAAATAAAATCATTTATTATCAAACGTTCATTACAAAGATACAAAATACAAATAATAGATGCTCTAAAAACTACAATTAAAAGTAAGCTAATCTCCCGATCGATCGCCGAGTAAGAGGGTGGATTGGCCTCGCACCGCCTTCCTAAATGCATTGCTGCAATGGCGGGCAAAGAGGCTGAGAAACACTCTCAGCAAACAAGGTGGCCCGCAAGCATCCCAAAAATTGCCTTCTATCATCGAACCCCTTGTAAAGAATAAAGAGACGATGGGAAGAACTTTGATGGGAAAAACTTCGTTGCTGGCCAAAAAATATTTCCTATATCTCCCATACCAAAGATGACATCAAGACAAGTAGTAAAATGGGCGGACCAAACAATCCATCTTTATAGAAGACGAAGGTTTTGGATTGATTGTCAGAATGCCAAACAATGGTAGCAAATTGGTTTTGAAGAAGAAAATGAAAATGAAGATAGAAGATGGAAAATGCGAAGCATACGCGCATTTATAGGGGGTGGAGATGAAGAGACAGAATATGAGCAGCCACATTCTGCCTAGTAAATGGAATTAAGTAGCCCAAAGTCTTAGGAAAAGAGATGGAAATATCAAGAAAAAATGTGCAAGATTTTTAGCACAAAGCAGTTAAATACTTGAAGGATTGGCGATTAAACGACAAACGTCAAATAAATGCACAAGAAGTTAACATAGATGTTCATTAATGATGAACAAGGTTACAAAAGGAAAGTCAAATGCGAAATTACAAAAAGAAAAAGTTAAGGCGTTATATGTCTTAATTACAATCCGCCCCATACCGAACGAATTCTTTCCCTAAGTTTTTCCCCGTCCTCATTCTGCCGAGAGGAAGTGATGTTCAATTCGACCACGATATCATCATCAACTTCCAACTTCTTGTACTGCTCGACCAAAGACTTAGTTCACTCAATTCCCTGGGAGGCGTTACGCTTTTTAGTAGCCATTCTCACCTTGCAGTCGTCCATTTTGGCTTGAAGTTTCTTCATCTGAGCAGCCAAACTAGCCATCAAAGAGTCTTCAATCATGACTTCGGAAGAGATTTCTTTCAACTCGTCCTCAACTTTGTTGATCTCCGGACGCAAAGACTCTTTTTCAGATACGGCGCGAAGATATTGAGTACTTTTGGCCTTCAGTTCAACATTCTTGGCCAGCAAGGAGAGGACCTCGGAATGGATAACTTTCAACGTCGCTTTAAAATTAGCAGAAAGATTGAGCGACGGAAGTGTCAGTGCTTGCTCCAACTTCGCATTCAAATGCTCAAGCTTATCCTTATGTCTGGCAACACTAGCCTTACCAATGTCCATATCCATGAAGGACACGTACTCAAATATCGATTGCTTGAAGAACTTCATATCTTCCTCTGAAAAAGTAGCAGGACGACCAGCTGGAGCAGGGCGAGATGTCTTGACTTGCCCCCAGGAAGCGAACAAGTTTTGAATAGAACGCACAATCTTATCAGTATCCTGCAAAGAAAATTGCCAATATTGAAAATTCTCACTACAACGAATAAGATGGAAATAAAAGTGAAGCAAAGATTACTTCATCAATAATCTTGGAAGATGGCATATCCTCAGCCAAGTCTGCCACCTGTGGCTTCACCATTCGTGAGGAATTCCCCTTGTTTGAGCGAGAAGATGTTGCTACAACGGGCAGACTCATAGGAGCATCTGCAGAACTCAAAAGCAACAAATCAGAAACCAATAGCACAAGTAAAGGTAAAGCATCAAAAAACTAAATTACCTTCTGCCTCGATGTTTGGGAGGTTGATGCCATGGGAAGAAGGTGGCTCATCCATTGGTTGTGATGAGGATTCTGGGACTGAAGATGTCTCTTTAAGCGTAGTCCCTTCATCAGTTGGTATGGGTGAAGCAGCCTCAGCGAAGGATGATGGAGCAGGAGCTGCCAATACTAAAGCCTTCAAAGGAGAGGCTGAACTTTTCTGAGAAGTCAAAATAAACCATCAGCATATAGAAAAGTTTCAAGTATGGAAAAGTATGCTTGTGAGTAAACCAATTTAATTACCTTCCTCCTGATGATAAGAGGGGTGTCATCATCATCATCAACATCATCCTCCAGAATGGGAGATGTTGAGGCTGGCCATTTGCGGCTTGGGGCACTTTTGGCTGTAGTAGGCTTGGCAGGGAGAGAAGAAGATGGACCAGCAGACTGTTTAGAGCGACGAGGAGGAGAAGGACTCCGGATGGACAAAGGGGTGACTAAAACAGGAGGAGGGGAAGAAATGCGTGGCTGGTCCAGTGAATGAAAGACACAATTGGCATCAGTCGCAAATAATCTGCGCTTCACTGACGGCCAGAGTTGTTCAAAAAGGGGATGGATGACATAGCTAGAATTGAAGGGGGCTAATGAAAAATGGCTCGTCAAAAGAAGATTGCGAGCATTTATAGCATCTGCCTCCGCCTTAGTAATGATATGGAAGCGGTCTATCAAGTTCCTTGAATAGCAAGAAGGAACAGGCCAGGTTTGGCCGAAACTAAGTTGGCGATCAAAAAATTGGGGAGCATATATTTCTATCCCAGCCTTGGCATTCGTCCCAGTCAAAATATCATGAAATAACTCCCTCCCGGTTAAAAACTGGATCCAAATGAGCAGAGAGGTGCTCGCGCTCTCTATAGTGGAGGGAGGATGCACATAGTCTGGAGTCAAAAAGGGCGGAAAAGGAAAGAAAGAAGGGATTGAATCCAAAGAATGAAAAAATGTCCCTTCTAGACATATTTACGGGGGCCAGGGGCTCAATGGCTAGCACATAGCAGCTAGCAGAAGGACGAGAAAATGATGGAGCACCAAGTGATGGAAAATAAGATCTCAACCACATTTGAGTGAACCAAAGAAGTCCACTGCCAGTGGAAGATGCACCATTCTTCAATTGAGATTGAAGAGAAGACATGCCTCTATATAGGGCAGTCAAAAAGAAAGAACATAAATTTAGAGGCCTACCACGCGCCAATTCGTGCGCTATGGGTAAATAGCTCAGGGAGGGTTTTATACTTGGTACACACAAAACATATTTACAAAGTCAAACCAAAAGAAAGGCCACTCGCTCAATATGGGAAGGTTCAGTGCTCGAGTGGTTATGAAGGGTTTGCAGGTTTGAATAAGACTCGATGAGATTTTTACCAAACTTTGAGGCGCCACCAGAAATCAAGATACCAGGAAAAATGGTATCTCCCAAAGGTGGCAGATTCACTAGGGCCCCAACATCCCTTAAAGTAATAGACATGGGGCCAAGAGGGAAAACAAAGGTATTGTACTCAGAAGACCAAAAAACTTAAAAAGATTGGAAAAAGTGCTGAATCAAAAGTAGGGGGTTGAAGAGAGATTACTAACAAATCAGAAATTCTAGCATTATCAAAAAGTGCCTTAGTAGGACCATGGTCCACAAGGCGAGCATGCCACCTACGAAAAACTACATCATATTTAAGCCAAGTGCCAATACCTCTTTCGGGAAGTGGCCCCAGCGGCAGAGAGTTTAGAAATTGAAGGCCTTGAGTACAAGGAAACAGCTGGCCCACCGCCGCTTGTTCGACTGTCTCTGCATTGTTGAAGAAAGGATCTAGGTAGAACTCATTGAGTTCGACACTGGCAGGTGCGAGAAAGTTCGGAGTTATGTATGGACGATTAAGGAGTTTCTGAAAGTCATCAAAACTAAAGGAGTCGCCAGATTGAGATTGTGAAGTAGCCATTAGGAACAAAACGGAGTTTTTCAGAGTTACGTAGTAGGGAAGCAAAGAGATGAATAGTAAATTGTAGGAGAGAAACGTGAAAAAGTGAGGCGTGATTTAATGGTGCAGTGAAATGACGTATTTGGGGTTATAAGGATTTGCAAAACGTCGTACCTTTTCAAACTATGGAAGAAAACAATGATTGAAAATTTTGGAAATTTCGAATGTTGCTGGAAACACAAAGTGAATATGGCAAAATTCAATAATTGGTATTAATTCTGCCATATTGGGGGGTAATTGTTGACACATAAAAATTCAGCTCAAATTGAACGGCCCAAGGAATGAAGCCCAATTGGAGGATTCCCAAATCAGATAGCCCAAAGAACGAAGCCCAATCAGACAATTCAGGATGAAGGCCTAAATAGGAAAACCCATGAACGCGGTAACACCATCGCCCAAGCTTGCAAGTCGCCCAGGATCTGAGCGAATGGAGTGCCATGCAGTCGCCCAGAACTGCTACTCTATTCTCGCCCAAACCTTCGAGTCGCCCAAGGTCTTAGTAAACATGAAGTGTTGTGGTTATCAAGAAGCGCAGTTATCAAAACAGTTACTAAAGCAGCCCTATCACGTTCCACGATTCAAGGAATTCAATTGAATACGGTTGAACGACAAAGAGTAATGGCAGCAGTTAGAAAAGACAGTTCCATGACAAGTTGGTCATTACGAGGAAAGTGGGCAGTTATAGAACGATCAAGCAGTTTTTAGGCGGTTGATTACAAAGAGATCATCCAGGGAGTATAAAAGGAAGAAAAGACATAGAGCAAAGGACCTGAATAAAAAAACTCTCGAACAGAGAACATGTAATTTTAAATTTCATAGCTTAGATTTAAACAATGCTTTCAGTAACTCGTGTGCTTGCGCCCCTTTGAGGCATTCTGTTTTTACTTTCCGATTGTAAAGTCATCGCTAATAAAGAACACCCCTTTTTGGGACTTTGTTTCAAGAGGTTTGTCCCTTACACAATCGTCTTATCCCTTTTTAATTGTTAGCGACGAACCCGCATGAAACAATTTGAGACTCGAGGAATATGATATTTCTGTAATTCAATAACATATTTTATGAAATTTATTAGTGATTATTATTTTTGTTTTATCATTTATTTTCATTAAATTCTCCATGCATGCTTGTACCGGAAGTAGTACTACTTCAAAGTTTACGACTTTCATCTATCTCAATCGAATTCTTGTCTAATTATAACTTTGGAGGTAAATTCTATACCCTTCCCAGTTGTACTCCTAACAACTATGCATTTTTTAAAATGTGATGCATTGGCTGCTATTGCACGAGCTTGGAAGGAAAAAACATGCGAACCATAAGAGAGAAACTTTAATCGGGCAGTCGCACCGCTACCCTATGTTACACTCCATCCATTTTTAGTCAAAGTCAAGCAAAGAAAATGATCAAAGTCAAAGTTAATAAGAACTTAAATTGAACAAATGAATTTTATGGGGCTTAATTTGTAATTACAAGAACCTTAGGGATTTATTTTCTATTTATTGGAATTAAAGGAGTAAATGGTATATCACATTAAGTGTTGAGGACTTGAATTGCAATTCTATCATACCTATCCATTTAAAACCTCAACCATATCTATTTTCTCTCATTTCTGGGGCCAAGACGTCTAGAGGAAGCAGAGAACGAAAATGGAGAGAAAGAGAGAGAGAAGAGAGAAAAGACAAAGGAAAAAAAATAGAAATTTTTTGCCAACGTGTTAGGAATTAAGTGATCTGCATTATTAGGCTTGAATTCCTCAATTTTGAAAGGTAAGTAAAAAGTTACTTATTGTTAAGTTTAGTTTTAGTGATTAAAGAGACTATAGAAATCGTTCAAACGTGAAATGATTAAGTTTGTGTATTGCCTATTTAATTATTGAAATTATTTAAAATAATTAATTGTTTATTTAAAAATTATATCGTATTTCAGGCTACAATACTAACATCAGAACAGTTTACCAATCGGATTGATTTTGCGAACATAGTACTGTGAGTGGAAAAATATAAATATTTTTAAAGTATTTACAAATTAAGTTTATTGTTAAAGTATGTGCAATTATATGTTCGAATTACATGGTTATTATGGAAATATGTTTTATTATGATATACGTGGGATTTCAAAGATTGTATACGTTACATTATGAATTGGAATATGAGATGTGATTTTGAGATCGACCAGAAAAGTATCCGTGATGATATATTTGTTCTAGTTTACTGAGGGGCCTTGACCGTGTTCTATACTGTACTGAGGGGTCTTGGACTGAGGATGAAGGGGTCTCGACCGTGTACATATAGTTCACTGAGGGGTCTTGATTGTGTTCTAGAATTGATTATGAGAGGTATTTAAGACCGACTTTCGTTCACGAAGGGGCCAAAGGCCCGTGGCGAAAGTTCTTAGCTTGCGGGGCGGATTATATATTTAAGTTAGAGGGTACATTTTTGATGAATTTTTTAGCACGTTTGATGTGATGAGATTATAGCGTGATTATCAGCTGATGTTTATATCATAATTTTAAAATGATATTTTACGACCTTATGTGGATATTTCACTTTTGATTATAATTAGATGATGTTATCTTGTGAATTATTAAATGATATGAACTCGATTTTCGAAAAAAATGTAAAAATGAAAAAGTATAATTATTTTCGAACTTCTCCATTTATTGAGCTATCAACTTATATATTTTTCCGTGATTTCTATACAGGTGAGAATTGATTCTTTTTAACTGGAAGAGCCTAATGATTTCCAAATGAAAGTCACACGACATGTTGAATATTATAACTCATATTGATGAAGCACGAAGTAAATATTTTGGGCCCATCGTATTATATTTTATATAAGCATTTGATTTTGTTGTATTTTTTAAATAGCTCATAGTCAGCCTTGGTGATATATTTGACATCTAGTCAACATCTATCATCGCCATACGTCACGTTTCGCGTCCACTAGGATGATTCGGAACGGATCATATCACCTATCAGGCTGAGCCACCTCGACGGGTGGCCCATCACACATCCCCAAGGTGTGTGGGTCACCCGTCGAGGTGGCATCTCTACATCGTGATGCGCCCGCCCCACTAAATATTCTGTGGAACCATAGGGTTTTATAAAATCAATTTGTCTGCTGATGATTATTCACATGATAATTATGTGAATAAACAAGCACAATAAATAGGTTAAGGGTCCAACGTAGGATTTGCAAAGATATGAGTTGAATATAATAATTATGTAACAAGTGACCACGATAATGTTTCGACAAAAATAACATAACACACACCTAAGTTTGATTAAAATATTGACATTTTATAAATATTTAAAACAAGGTGATCATTTGAATGGACAGCAGTGGAACCATAACTTCATCCTCTCTGCGGTGGGGTCTAAGAAACTTTACTTATCTAGGAACGCCACGCTCCACCCCTAGCCCCACGTACCACCAACACGAGCCAGATTATAAATGGAGTCCAGCAGATGGATAGCAACGGTGGCGAGCATTTGGATTCAATGCAGTTGTGGTGCTTCATACGCTTTCGGGATATATTCCCCTCTCCTAAAATCAAGCCAAGGTTATGATCAATCAACGCTTGACTTGATTTCAGTTTTCAAAGACATCGGAGCAAATGCTGGAATCCTCTCCGGCCTTCTCTATTCAGCCACCGCAGCCAACTCCTGTCACCAGTCCAGCTCATTTTTTCGTCGGCCCTGGGTGGTCCACGCCGTCGGCGCAATCCAATGTTTTATTGGGTATTTCTTCATGTGGCTTGCCGTCACCGGAGCTATTCACCGGCCGCATGTTGTGGTGATGTGCCTTTTAATGTACCTAGCTGCGCATGCTCAGACATTCTTCAATACGGCTAACGTTGTTACGGCTGTTCAGAACTTCCCGGAGTACAGTGGTACAATCGTCGGTCTCATGAAGGTATCTTCACTCGCACAATAGCTTTCTCCGTTTTTTATTTGTAGAATCTTTTAAGGATTATTTCCCAATATGTTTTAGACAAATACATATTAACTTTGCATCAAAGAATTATCTCACTTTTTTGGTTTAAGATCCTTAAATTACTATAATCTTTTGATTAACTAAATTATGTTTTTGGGAATATTGAGGAATACACGAACACAACATTTTAGATTTTTCCCCCCCTCTACATTTGTGTTGTGGACAGCGTGTTTCTTGAACCATTATAACTTGGATTGACCAAACACTTGGAATCTTAGACCAAAACTTTCTTGAGTATTTTATCCCACAAAGTGCTAACAAAGGATTAAAAAATATTGATCAATTTTCAGATCTGATGGGAAATCCCAAAATATATGGCAATGGGACCATGCTTCTCTTTAAAGAATTTGATAAACATGTTATCTCCATTGATTGATTTGAGCACGATTAGCTAAGCTAAAATGTCAATTTTTAAGTAAGAGTTTATTTGTGCCATATTTTCCAAATTATTTTCATAAAAAAAGTTGACCATTGGAATAGAATATGGGTCCCACACATGACACAGGTGGTCAACAATTGCAACTTGAAAAGAGATATAACGGTAAAAAATTTTATTTTTATATCCCAAAAAGTTGGCTCAAACTGGGGCGAAATAAGTTTAGGCCCCGTTTGATAGAGATTTTTTGTTTCGAAAAATTGATTTTTTGACCGTTATTTTACTATTCAAGCCGTAATTTTTGACTCCTTCTCTCACATGTGGACCCCACTTTTCTTCTAACGGTCAAAAAATCAATTCTCAAAATCCCTACCAAACGGACCCTTAATTTCAAATTTTAAGTGCTCAACATGTTTGGCTAAAAAACTTTTAAGCTGGGCCAATGGTGCTCATAATCTACTTCGCGTGATAATCTGTCCTGCCTCTCCTGTTATCGAGCTTCAACTAAACACTGTATTCTTTTTCATGTTCGTTTACAGGGTTTTCTTGGTCTAAGTGGAGCAATACTGATACAAGTGTATCAGACAATATCTAAAGGGAAGCCAAGCGCATTCTTGTTGATGATGGCTCTTTTACCACCTATTTTCTCTCTAGTTCTTATGTGGTTTGTGAGAGTCCATCAGGTACCTAATAGAGATGAGAATGAGAAGCGATATTTGAATGGTTTCTCGCTGATATCTGTGGCAGTCGCAGCATATCTTATGTTATTAATAATCTTGAGAAACGCCATCAATTTTTCACCATGGGTTTACACTCTAACGCTAGTAGTTCTACTTGTTCTACTCGCTTCACCAATTAAATTAGCGATTAAAGCAAATAAAGAGGATTTAGAGAGATCATCACAAACATTCTTAAATACCTCGTTGATAAAGGGCTTCATATCGTTTAACTCAGAGAAGTCCACGGTAGAGAATCTTGAAGATTGTGGTGAGGTTCCAAGTGATACAATTTGTCACAAGCCCACTTCCGAGGATACTTTGTATGTTGAAGAAATGAATCTTTTTCAAGCCATGCGAACAATGAACTTTTGGTTGTTGTTTGTTGCAACGCTTTGTGGAATGGGTTCCGGAATGGCCACAATAAACAATATCGGCCAAATAGGAGAATCACTCGGTTACACATCTGTCCAGAGAAGTACATTAGTTTCTCTATGGAGCATATGGAATTTTCTTGGGCGATTTGGGGCTGGATATGTGTCCGATATTTTCTTGCACAGAAGAGGTTGGGCAAGGCCGTTGTTTAATATTCTTACTCTTGCTACCATGGCTGCAGGGCATATAATTATTGGTTTGGGTTTTCCAGGAAATTTGTACTTGGGTTCGGTTTTGATTGGTGTTTGTTATGGTTCGCAATGGTCGTTGATGCCCGCTATCACGTCTGAGATATTCGGTGTGCTGCATATGGCTACTATATTTTACACCATAGCTGTAGCTAGTCCGGTTGGATCTTACATATTTTCTGTACGAGTGATTGGTTATATATATGACAAAGAATCATCTGGTAAAGGGAATTTGTGTAGCGGCTCTCATTGTTTCAGGATATCGTTCTTCATATTGGCTGGTGTTAGTCTTTTTGGATCTCTAGTTGCATTGGTCTTGTTTATAAAGACAAGAAGGCTCTACAAGGTTGTTGTCTTGAGACGCCTACAGAATTCTCGAAGAGGCTGAAGATGCATATATTAGCCTACAGAATTCATTGATGTGCATGAATTCCCTGAAGATGCATACGTTAGTAGCGTGTTTTGATTTATATTCATCTGATCAATACAATTCTGGAATGATTTTTCTGTTTTTCTTTTTCTTTTCAATATTTTGGTTTAACATTCCTTAGATTGTTGTGCATTGATTCAAGTACTTCCTAGGGTTTTCCCTCTGAATCATGTATTTATTTTGGTATAATAAAGCTTTAATTTTCTTAATAGAATTAATATCCATATTGGTGTTAGTTGATGTCATCTTGAACTGCGTAGTTGTTGTTACTTATAGATAACTTCCAACCTCTCAACCCGATACATCTTAGTCGAGAAATGACTGACATGTACGTATATCTATCCATGAAAATCTGAGTTCAAAACCTATTGAAAAATACGGGTAACGGGTCACCCATGTGGGGTGACGCAAGATTTTAAAAGGGCTAGGAGGGAATGTTTTGAATGGGAATTTAAATCCATAACTTCCCCAACTCTCTACAACTCCCAAGATAACCGTTGTAACCTCCATATAGGAGTTACGAAAAAAAGGAGGAAAAAAAGATGGCACGGAAAAATGGTGAAAATTTGTATGGAAATTCACACCAGTATTAGAAAGTTCTTAGAACCATATTTTTGGCATGAAATTTCACAAAAAATGGCACTTAGATTGTGGAAAATAATCTCCTTTCATTGTGATTGGGATTGGGATCATTGGAGAACAAGAAAATACAGATTTTGGAGCTTTGGAATGCAAGGTGATTCAATCACACAAAAAAAACTCGGAATTCATCATTTCAAATAAGTTTCTTGACCCAAAATTTATGT
Source organism: Olea europaea var. sylvestris (assembly GCF_002742605.1). NCBI lineage: Eukaryota > Viridiplantae > Streptophyta > Magnoliopsida > Lamiales > Oleaceae > Olea > Olea europaea. The sequence goes on from NW_019263203.1 coordinate 499,334, forward strand.
CAAAGTATGCTGCGAATTCCTACAATGGTATCAGAGCCATAAGGTTGAATTGCATGTTGTAATTCATGCTTAAATATGCCATTACATGATACGATTTGGGTTATGAATCTTGTATGTAAAATTTTGAAACCTTGTGTGGTATTTAGTGGCATCTTTTTATAATTTACTACCATCTCATTCATTTTCATGCAGTAATATTAGTGTGGTTAGAAAGTCTTCTCATTAGCTTTCCAATCATATAAAGAACTCAAAAATTTTGGACTTAAAACGAAGAAGTTTTGAGGTTTTGAAATTTGAATGATAATATAAATTTTTGGCATGAAAATAAAATCCTGAACTTCATCACGTGATAATTTTTTATACTTTAAGTATTATACTGTCCATTTGTATAGTTGCATAGATCTTCTCAAGACCTTTCTAATGATATAAAGATCATTAATTTTGGGCCTAAAATGAGAAAGTTATGACCCCCCGAAATTTATATGTAAATATGATTTTTTGAGTGAAAATTTGTAAATGGAAGATTTCATCTGATGATAGCTTCTTTCACATTGTGTTTCATGATGCCCATTTGGTATGGTTAGATAGATCTTCTCGAGACATTTCCAATGATAAAAAGAACATAAATTTTGGCCTTGGAATGAAGAAGTTATGGCCTCCCATAGTATTGATAAAAACCTGGAAATTTTGTTCCTTTTTTTTTAGGATGAATAATATTTTTTTTAGGTTTAGAACACAATCTTAAAAGTTGATATTGTAAAATCTAACCATACAGATGAACTCGAAACGTTATAATTGATTAAAAGGACGAATCAACAAAATTTTTTTCATTGAATTAGCGTCGCGGATGTGCATGTAGTGGGCGTCCCGAACACCTTTCTTTATATAAAAAAAGTTTTAAAAAAGTTGGAATGTCAAATAAAACTATCGTTTGACTTTTTCAAATGAGATTTAGAAAATTGCAAATTGGTCCCTCAAATATTTTTTATGTGCAATTAAAATTAATTTTCAAATAATTAAAAAATATTTTTTGGACTCGATTAAATTCTGAAAATTTTTATAAAAATTGAGAATATTTGATAAGTGGTATTTGCCTAGTGAGATTTTTTTGAAATGTTTTATTTTTAAATGATAAATACTCCAAAGGTATTTAGAATACCATATTTTATATACGTTCATGAGTTGTGCATGTTTTCATTAGGATATGTGATCCATTGTAACTTGTTTTCAATTTTTTGTGCTTGGTCAGATGTGATTGGATCTATGCACATTTATAGCAACCTTAGAAGAAATGTTAGAAAATCAAAGGCTATGGAACTTGTTGAAATGTTTCGTGCTTATGGCTATAAATAAATGAATCTGGAATATAACCTATTGTGGAACAAGTGAATATTTTGGGATATTAGTTTTTGATAACAAGTAGAATATGAGAATTCTGATGTCGCTTTCCATTTATTAGGACTGTGTTGCGATAGAGATTTAAAATAAAACTTAAACGATGTCAGTTTTTTTTTGAATTATAATTGAAGTTATACTCTGGAAGAATTAATTTGTTATATCATGATGCAAGTCATTATTGGATAAATTTGCATATTTTTTTTATTGCATATTATGAAATCATCAAATTGAATAAATGATATCCATTAATTCATGTATTGTTATAAATGCTAAATGTTAGTAGAATTAGTAAAATTCTTACTTAGACCTATTGATTGTCAGTTGAGTGATAGTTCGGTGATTGGAAGATTTAGAGAAAATCTCACCTA
>NW_019263203.1:508588-521191 GCF_002742605.1 Olea europaea var. sylvestris
CACGTGATAATTTTTTATACTTTAAGTATTATACTGTCCATTTGTATAGTTGCATAGATCTTCTCAAGACCTTTCTAATGATATAAAGATCATTAATTTTGGGCCTAAAATGAGAAAGTTATGACCCCCCGAAATTTATATGTAAATATGATTTTTTGAGTGAAAATTTGTAAATGGAAGATTTCATCTGATGATAGCTTCTTTCACATTGTGTTTCATGATGCCCATTTGGTATGGTTAGATAGATCTTCTCGAGACATTTCCAATGATAAAAAGAACATAAATTTTGGCCTTGGAATGAAGAAGTTATGGCCTCCCATAGTATTGATAAAAACCTGGAAATTTTGTTCCTTTTTTTTTAGGATGAATAATATTTTTTTTAGGTTTAGAACACAATCTTAAAAGTTGATATTGTAAAATCTAACCATACAGATGAACTCGAAACGTTATAATTGATTAAAAGGACGAATCAACAAATTTTTTTTCATTGAATTAGCGTCGCGGATGTGCATGTAGTGGGCGTCCCGTACACCTTTCTTTATATAAAAAAAGTTTTAAAAAAGTTGGAATGTCAAATAAAACTATCGTTTGACTTTTTCAAATGAGATTTAGAAAATTGCAAATTGGTCCCTCAAATATTTTTTATGTGCAATTAAAATTAATTTTCAAATAATTAAAAAATATTTTTTGGACTCGATTAAATTCTGAAAATTTTTATAAAAATTGAGAATATTTGATAAGTGGTATTTGCCTAGTGAGATTTTTTTGAAATGTTTTATTTTTAAATGATAAATACTCCAAAGGTATTTAGAATACCATATTTTATATACGTTCATGAGTTGTGCATGTTTTCATTAGGATATGTGATCCATTGTAACTTGTTTTCAATTTTTTGTGCTTGGTCAGATGTGATTGGATCTATGCACATTTATAGCAACCTTAGAAGAAATGTTAGAAAATCAAAGGCTATGGAACTTGTTGAAATGTTTCGTGCTTATGGCTATAAATAAATGAATCTGGAATATAACCTATTGTGGAACAAGTGAATATTTTGGGATATTAGTTTTTGATAACAAGTAGAATATGAGAATTCTGATGTCGCTTTCCATTTATTAGGACTGTGTTGCGATAGAGATTTAAAATAAAACTTAAACGATGTCAGTTTTTTTTTGAATTATAATTGAAGTTATACTCTGGAAGAATTAATTTGTTATATCATGATGCAAGTCATTATTGGATAAATTTGCATATTTTTTTTATTGCATATTATGAAATCATCAAATTGAATAAATGATATCCATTAATTCATGTATTGTTATAAATGCTAAATGTTAGTAGAATTAGTAAAATTCTTACTTAGACCTATTGATTGTCAGTTGAGTGATAGTTCGGTGATTGGAAGATTTAGAGAAAATCTCACCTAGAACTATTTGATTCACCAACTAAGTGGGAGTTCTCAAGTTGGAAGAATCAATGTAATTCTTACTTAGAACCCATGGAATTTTGTAATATGAAATTAGGTTTATGATAGTGAAATAATAGGATTGCGGACGATGATTAGAAACATAGTGAAATTTCGACTCTGTGCCTAATGTTGAACAATCATAGAAGTTAATATGTGTTAATGCAAAATTAAATATGTGCATAAATGAACATTAATTGAGAATACAGTGTCTCTAAAAATCTGATGGATCGTAGTATCAAAATTTATAATGGTTGACTTTAATAAAGATGATAAGCTAAATGCAATAACATTTTGCATGATAAGATTTTGAGTGTACTAGAAGGATATGATGCTTTATAGAGTATCAACCACGCAAGAAAAGACCTTATGTAGGTCATACTACTCTAGAGAATAAAAATCAGAACTTTGTTAAGTACAAGAAAAGATAGATTCTAGTTCTTGAACATTTGAATTGCTACGTTAAGTTATAAATGATCTATTTCTCAAATTGTGACTTAGTTGATGGTTAACATAGTGTTAACATTTTCGTTGGTCACATTATTTTTAGATGAGTAGTAAATTCAAAATAGTCTCTTCTCAATATATGAAAAGTTTAAAGGTCATTGTGACTTACAAATTGAAATGTCAATTTTCCATATTGACACTACTCGTTGTGTGAGTTAGAGACGTGCGACTTGATGTTGCTAAATCCCGAGGACGTACTTGTATAGCAATGTTCTAGCTTGCATAAAATTTTGAATCTTAAGCATTAAATGAGTTAGAACAAATGCGAGATATATGAGAAGACTGAAAAAAGACGACCAAGAAGAACTTATTAGATACTAAGTGAGTGATTTTGGTAGAGGATCGATATTATATATGTTCAAGTGTTTCAACTATACGATTTGAATCTCTTAGCTCGAAAGTGGTTAAATTAAATGATATTACACTTGAATATATTCCTCTTAAAGTTGTTTACGTGTCAACACTATACATATTGAATTTTATCTTATGTGGATAGTGGGTTCAAAAGCTAGAAATCCACTTTATATGAGATCAAGAAGTGTCTTTAGTCTATTGTCGAATCTTTGACTGGATACAAAATGGATATATAAATAATAAAGATGGAGTGGAGGTTTATATGACTGTTACTGCAACTTAGTATTGCAAAGTAGAGAAACTGACATCTTATTCGATATTAAGATAGTATAAAAACTCCACTAAATTTGATTTCAGTTATTGTTTTTCGAAGAGTGGTATCTTACTTGAACTTATACATGATAGATCTGTTCGTGCTCACAGCGGTGATGCTTATTGTTTCAGATATTTGTGCAATGGAATGAGGTTTTGAGTTGAGAAAACCATTCAAAATTTTTTGAGTTAAACTTCCATAGAATAAATTCATCCAAATTTCTTTGCGGGCTGTGATTAAGCGAGATAGAGATGGAACTTCACTTTTCATTACATTTATAGATATATTCATGCATTTTAGATATGCCTCTGATTTTCTTAAGTTGAAGGTATTGTACTGGTTTAGACTTTTCTGAAGTCGAGTAGAAAATAAGATTGTGTAAGTGAAGACTTTGAGAATTATCCAATGGCGTAAATCTCTATCACAAGATATCAATGATCTATGTAATGAGAGAGATTCTTATTTGATAAAATATTCCTTAACACCAATAATTATATGGTGCATTTGATAGAAGGAATGTAATATTGTTGAATATGATGAGGTTGAATTATGCAGTCCAACTTATGTATTTGCTTTTGAAAAGAGCATTGGCAAACTACAACGTATTAGTTAATGGAGTTTTCTCAATGTTGGTACCTTCAGAATATATAAGTTTTGAATATGTAGATAACTAAATATGGGTTATCATAGACTCATAACGGATTATATATGTTCTCGATAATGTGTTCAAAAACACGAGTCTATGAAGAATGAGATGTGTTTTGATGACATACATGTAGTCCAAAAAAAGGTATCTAAGTGTTATAAGATGTGACATTTGACATTTTTTTCAATAAAGGAGAAAAGATTGGAGAACATCGTTGAAATTGATATTATATGTATTGATGAATCAATTTTGAATATATAAGAGTTGATTAAAACTTCTTATTCAACTGGGAGTACTCTGTTTTCGAGTTGGACCTATCTACTCGAGTGAGAGCTATCTAAAAACTATCTAATTTCAATGACTCTTAGTTTCGAGTGGGAGTTAAGAACTATTTAATATCAATGATTCTTGGTTTCGAGTGGGAGTTAAGAGCTATTTAATGTCAATGATTTTTTGTTTAGAAAACCAGTGGAGAATTTTGAAGAAAGTGATGAAAGTATATATATGGAGTATAGAATTTCAAGCTAATCTGAGATACGGTGAAAATTCTATTTGGATATTATGTTTATCAAGAACATTCAGGTTCTTAAAAACTATGTGGAAGACTAGTGAATTTCTGGTAAATAAAGCTCTTTTTTTCTTTTTTTTTTGAAAAAGGTTATACTAAATATGATGTATTGAGTTAGATAAAATCTTTTTCATGAAAATGGGAATCACTTTTGTACATCTATACTTGCCATGATAGTATGTTTAAATTTATGGTTACATTAAATAGATTTAGAGACTGTATTTTTATTCTCAATTAAGAAATGACTGAAGAGATCAACATGAATCGTCTTGTCTTTTATGTTAAAGGCCTTTTTAGTACTGTAATAACTCTATAGTTACACTCATGGCCTAATATAATTATCTTGACAGTCGTACTTCAGTTTTTAATAGGGTTAAATCTTGTACAAAAACTTTTGTCATTTGAACGATAATTATTGTATTTACGTAAATGTTTGATGGTATGTTGTAATTCTAATTTTGATGTTGAATACATTAGATTGGCTAAGCATAAAAAGGAGTGTATAGAGACCATTTTGAAATGGTTTCCCTCGATCTTTGAAACAAAGGACGTGAGTATAGCAAATTGAATGATTTGTGTTAAAAAGATTATTTGAGTCTTCTTGCTTTATCATAAAAGTTTTATACTATAAAAGCTTATGTGAAATTACTATCATGTTGATACTCTTAAATTGGAAGGTGACAATATAAGTCTTCATAAATGTCCAAAGACTTCATAAATGTACATAGAAATATCCAGAGAACCATATCTAGTATAATTAAAAGTTAGGAGATAGAAACTATGATGTATACTAGCCATAACATTGGTCATGCAATGGATCTAGTTAGTATGTATCAATATTATCTTTAGAAAATATATTGTGATACCTGAGGGGTGCTGCTGTCAGTTAGTCTATTTTGTTGTCAAGGAATAACTTGTGATTGGAATAAATATACAATTGTCGACTAAGAATAGGAGTAAATCGAGCACAATTATTACTAGACCTGTGCACTCTTGCTATATAGAGTAGCAACAAGCATACAATGTAATGTATATCTTGGCAGCTAAAGAAATTGCTTGGTATAGATGTATTGAGCATCTAATGATACTGGTTGAGAATATAGGATCCATGATAGTTACACAACTATCTTATGTGTTAAGATATCAAGTATCAAGATGGAACCAAATACTTAATGGTGTTTCTGCGAGAGACATTAGCAAAGAAAGTGTCTTTGCAATATAACTACGTAAATGATGACATGTAGTCATCATACTCTAAAATGTTTAGAGATAAATTTGTTGGTAATATCAAATCTCTAGAATTTTGTAGAATATGATACTTAGTGTAACAAAAAACTCTTGATTGAGTTTTGTGCCCATAAATGAACAATTTGAGTTCATGTGTAATCTAATGTTGTGATTATGAGATAAATGATTTATATACACATATAAAGTATGTCAAATGTGTTGAGATTGGCTTACTCCCACGAGCAATCGCTTCAGCCGCTTTGAGGTACTGAGATGAGACACGGGGATTATGTTGTGCACATGATCCAATCGCCTTGATAAGATATCAATATGAGATTACAATAAGTAATCGAAATGAATTTTGCTATCCATTAAACCTGTTTAGTAGCCAGATCGAGTTCTCGATTTGAGATTGTCTGGAAAAATGAACATAAGAAGAACTCAAGTTAGGTATAAGGGAATACCTGAACTAGGATCTGTACGATATTATTTGTTTACAAAAAATATGGCACACGTCCCAAGAAAATGGAGAAAACATCATAGCATGTGTTTCATACCACGTGTGCTTTTACGACCAATATTGGGTAAATGAGTGAATGGATCCCTGCTTTCTCATTATGTGAGACCCTGAGGTTTATATATCCTCATATATACCCTTATGACTTTTAATCGTTTCATGAGATTTTATTTCAGTGTTGCTACTTTAGCATATTGTCAATAACTATGATTGATTCGATTTGACGGGACATGTTTAAGAAAGCAGCTGATTTAAAATTGAAGTATTTAAGTAGGAAAGGAAAACTATTTTAACCAACATTTATGTTTGTATTTACCGACCGGACAATTGTGTTTAACCATTTAGGGTATAGAACACAATTATGAATACAATGATACGATATAGGGTTTGAGTATGTTCCATAAATACTCGAGAAATCGAAAATACTTCAATTAATGTTAAAAAATGAGTTTAGGGTATAACGAGATATGATGTTCCTTTAACAGAGCTACTATATATCCCTAACATGTTTATAGTACCGTGAGCTCTAATATTACTTGTTGGTCGCACGATCTATTTGTTGTATGAATCTTTGTGAGATAGATCTTGAGAAGAACCTAAAGTGTGACATTTGTCATTACTTGTGGTTTAGATTAACCCTATCATGTGCGAGTGAAAAATGTTGAAAAATACGGGTAATAGATCGTCCATGTGGACTAACCCGACCCGCAAGATTTTAAAAGTGTTAGGAGAAAATGTTTTGAATGGAATTTAAATCCATAACTTTCCCGACTCCCTACAACTCTCAAGATAACTGCTTGCAACCTCCATATAGGAGTTATGAAAAAAAAACAAAAAGTGAAAAAATGATGGCATGGAAAAATGGTGAAAAATCGTATGGAAATTAGAAAGTCCTTAGAACCATATTTTTGGCATAAAATTTCACCAAAAATGGCACTTAGATTGTGGATATTAATCCCCTTTCATTGTGATCAGGATTGGGATCATTGGAGAATAAGAAAATGCAGATTTTGGAGTTTTGGAATGTAAGGTTATTCAACCACACAAAAAGATCTTGGAATTCATCATTTCAAGTAAGTTTCTTGACCCGAAATTTATGTCAAAGTATGTCGCGAATTCCTACAAAACCAAAGCAAGGATGAGTAGCATCGATTGCTTATACTCTAGTATGTATAGCATAAGACATGTGGAATCAACAAAAATCATGTTGATATATAGTCTACATATGGTTAGGCCCAATTTACCTTCCGACCCTAGACAACCAATATCGTAATTCGTGAAATGTGTTCTACTTGCTCATTTCTCATCACGAACTATATGATTCTTAAAACTTGGTTAATAAGAGAATTAATCCATTAGGTTGGAGTATTTTATGAATTGTTTTTACTTGTAAAAACAATTCATCAAATTGGAAGGACCTGTTGGAAAATTACACGATATTATACATAACATATTCACAAAACATGTCATTTACGTTCACAAAATCTAAATGCAATTTCATCTTACTGAAATGAATTTGGGAAGATGAAACGACAGATTCAATCATTTCCTTTCATTATTTCAAACCTCCATGAAATCAAAATAATGTTATGAATTTTTTGAAATTAAATACGAAGAAAGAAATCAGAAAGAATCAAGGTGAGATGCGAGTGATGCGATTGGCCGAAGCAACTGTTAGACACTTTGTCCTTAAAATGAATTTGCCCCGTATTGGTGCTAACGATTTTTCGATAATCATCTCCCAAGATACAACTCCAAATGACTTCGACCAACGAACTCAAACAGAGTTCTCTCTATACCATAACCACAACTTTGATGCAAGTGCTTTATGCAAACTAAAGTGTAAGCATGGAATGGAATTTTATGGAACTATCTATTGACTTTCATGAATTTCTTGAATGATAAAGTTCAAACACATGGGGTCTATATATAGTAGTTGGAAAGGTATGTCAAAAGACACAACCATACCAAAAGTCACATCTCTTGGAATTCATAATGATTGGAAAATGATTATGCCAAAGGTTATGACCGTTCATATGAAATTACATATTTTCATCCAACTCTTTTCTAGAATATTTCACAATGTTCCATACAATTTTTCAACAATTTCAAGTATTAAGCGGCTTACATTTGGCTTAGTTTCTCATTCACCAAATTAAGAGTTCCACTTAAATAATCATGTAAAATTGCTCACAACTAATTTTCGATATAAAATTCCAACAATCCCCACATGAATGAAAATTAATGCAAATGTCTGTGCAGACACTGGTATAGAGAGAGAGAGAGAGAGAGAGAGAGCAGAAAACCATTGCATTAGGTAAGGTAGCTTCTGACTTTGAACCTTCTTTTGTGAAATACCATCGGATTTACTAGTTAATTGGTAAACGTGATATTCTTGAACCATCAGCCGTTGGTGTAAACCAAGACAGCAGTACTCACACAATGTCTCTTATAAACCGTTCATGGTTCTCACGACTTGTTTTATTTTGGCCCTGAACCCATCTTGGTTACGTAAGTGTTTAGAAAATTCAAGCGTTGAATAATTTTCATTGAAGTGACCCCACTTCACACTTACATAGGTGATCTCTTATTAAGAGTATTCTGCCCCACTCCACTTGACTTAATCAAGATATAGGAATTATTAAAAGTTTATCTTAATCTTCAACCACTCTGCAGAAAGCACTTTTGTATCATAGGAATGAGTCAGGAAATTAGTTTCCTAAGTATTTCATGAAATCTTCATAACTTAGTTGTCCCTTTGAACTAAGATCTTGGGATCTCCAGTCAACATGGTAGGGTTACCATCATAAGGAGGCTTACTCAGTGGGCTTAATCTCATTCCCTTCGCTATGCAGTATACTTGATCTCTTGGTAAATATATATAAATGGATCCACAAGTTTACAACAATGAGATCAACTGCTTATGGTATTATGTCGTCTAGATGATGTGACTTAGTATCTTATCGAATTTAGCTAGCTAACGATCGATTCATTTGATAGATACACATTGTCACCACCAAGAAATCCACTTATGAAGCTACATGCTTCTCATTAGCTTTATCTAAAGCTTTATCAATTTCCAAACATGATTGGAGGATTTCTATAAAACCGTTACACTAGTATATCATATTTATTAGTGGATTTCATACATGGGTATTCAATATCATCATTAAAGCATTGCAATGCATTGAACTTTATGAAATTCTCTAATATTCCACTTGTTCTTGTATATCTAAATAACCGTCATATCGACTTTCATCCTATTTCATCCACTTTAGGGCTTTTATCCCTTTTTATCCATAGACTTAGTGCATACCATCGCATCACAATATCTTTCCAATACCACAAGATATCTTGTGAAATGTAATCCATAGGTCATGGTATATTTCAAATACCTAAGGACCCATGTCAATTCCACCCAATAATCATGGTCTGGATTACTCGTGAATCTACTAAATTTATTCACAACAAAAGCATTATCCGATCGAGTACAGTTCTTAATATACATTATAATGTCAATTACTTGTGAATATCTCAGTTGTGACACACTTTCACCCTTATTTTGACCAAGTGTAGACTTGTGTCAATAGGATTTTTACCGAGCTTTTCTCTAATACTTCAAACTTTTTAAATATTTTCTCAATATAATGAGACTAGGAAAGTATAATTCATTTCGATGTTCTAGAGATTTTTATCTGTAGCATTACATATGTCACACCCATGTCTTTCATGTCGTAATACTTTGTAAGCATTTTCTTGGCGTTTAGCGCTACTTTTTGACTATTGCCCATCACCAACATATTGTCTACATATAGACATACAATCACAGAAATATCTAGTGTATTTTTCACATATACACACTTGTCACATTCATTTATTTTGAACTCGATTGACAACATCGTTTTGTTAAACTTTTGGTGCCATTGCTTAAGAGCTTGTTCAATCTATATAAGAACTCAACAAGATTACAAACTTTATGGCTTTCACTTGGAGACGCTTTCAGGTTGCTCCATGTATATCTCTTTTTCTAACTTACCATTTAGGAATCCCAGTTTCATATCCATTTGATGAATCTCAAAGTTATGTATTGCAGCAGTTGCAATTAGTAACCTTATCGAAGTGATTCTAATCATGGGTAAGTGGGTAAAGAAGTCAAATCCTTCTTCCTGATTATATCCTTTGGCAACCAATATAGCCTTATATTTGTCAATAGATCCATCAGGTTTTAATCCATTTTCACCCTAAGGCTTAATTCCATATATGAATGAATTAAAACGTATTCTCAAAATCCCTATATCTATAGTTGTAACAATAGGGGCACATTATGGAATTTATCTCACTATTAATAGCTTTATTCCAATACGGTGCTTTCAGAATAAACATTGATTCTTCAGAAGTCTTTGGGTCATTTTCTACCATATATGTTAGAAAACTTGGGCCAAACGAAGTGGACGTTCTAGCCCTTTTGCTACACCTTGGTTTCTCCTCATTTGAAGACCCATTTGTAATTCATATGTTCTGTTATTCAACTTATATTTTCCTTATCTTTGCAAGGAAATACATCCTCAAAGAATATCACATTCGTTGACTCAATTATGGTACCCTCGTGTACATCCGATTTGTGTACGAGGAAACGATATGTATTACTATTATTGACGTATCCAATAAATATGCAATCAATCGTTTTGGGACTAATCTTTATTTGTTTAGGCTTAAGAATCTCAACCTTTGCTAAACACCCTCCACACTTTTAAGTATTGGTAGGAAGGAGGATAACATTTCCATAACTCATATGGTATCTCTTCCATTTACTTGAGAGGTACAGGAAAGTGTAATTTTTAACTAAGTTACCCCCACAATTCTTAAATTAGGGTTATATATCAAAGTAGTAGCGTTGTACAGACACGACTTGAACTTTTCACATAAGTTCTCAAGTATTTATGATAACCCCCACACTTTTGAATTATTCTTGAACTTAGAGTTTATCAACTATTTCACAGTTCAATTCATTTATCACTTAGATGATATCCGAATTGGATGCTTGGTGAAAGTCTAAGTACTTTCAAAATAATGGTCATTGTTTCACGTGAATGAAAAATCATTTTCTATTCGAAATTGTATTTCAATCAACCATATTAATTTGATCGTCACTAGACCAACAATGCTTTTCCAAGCATAAAATAACTCAATTGGTTCCAGGATTGAAGTCAAATTCAACAATGAAGAAGACTAAGCATCTTCAACCTGTGCAATTTTCACATTTGTGGCATTTCACAAATAATATTATTCACATCAAATAATAAAGTACATTTCATTTTGTTCACCATATTCACATTTGAATTAATTAATTAACCATCAGTTGAAAAGTAGTGTTTGCAAACGACACAACCTTACAAGAGGATACGCCTCTTAAAATTATTCTTAGAATATTTCATAATATTCTTCACAATTTTTGCATAACATAATTTTTATCATTTACAAATAAATGTCATTTTACAATCATTATTTTTAAGGATTTTCAGCACCACCGCCAACTATAGACACCATTTGTGCTCTATAAAATATTTTCATATCTCAATAATTGGGCAAGCAATTTTCACTTTTAAATAATTAGGACAAAACCACATTTTGTCACTATTATGCAACTATAATTTTGCACAAGTCATCTCATTTAATTTCATAGAATTAATTGAGACTATCATCATTAATCAAGGTTTGTATAATTTTCAAACCAAAATCCATGGGCATATACCGGGTTTACAACTTCAGTCGTATATGTTATTTTTCGGATTGAGGCATACCGTATATGTAACTTATCATATATGCGACTTACCGTATATGTTGCTTACCGTATATGCCGCTCACCGTATATATAACTTACCGTATATGCGGCTTACCATATTTGCATCTTACCGTATTTGCTGCTTATCGTATTTGTAGCATACCATATATGCAGTTTATCGTATTTGCAATAGATTATTGTATTTGTGCCAGTATACCATATATTCAGCTTATATGCAACTTATAGTATATACCGGATTTGTATATACAGACCAGTCTATTCGAAATCCAAACCCTTGTATGGATTTACCAAATGAATTCACTATTTGAAATTCACATTTATACAAATGACACTATAATGTCTCATTCTATATCATAATTTAGTTAATTCTGATGTTTACTATGTCAAAAATGGATCTAAAGTAGAGATTAAAATTCATGAGCATAGCTTTTTCGCCTGAAAGTTAATACTTGATAATACTTCGACCATATTTCACCTCTTGACTCCTTTCCTCATCCGATTAACCTCTAACACTCTTGAATCTTCATTCCATTTCCCATCTTATCTATGGATTATTTGCAACTTGGTCCTCGAACTATCACTTTGCTCCATTTTAGTCTTTTGCGGCTCTTTTCTTCTGAATTTCACCATGTTCATCGGTGTTCCCTACAATTTACAAATATAACGAGATTAAGTTACAATTCAATCATTTTGCTCATTATTAAGTCATGTTTGTGACCTAAATAAGTGTGCAAAAACACACTTATCAAACCCCCCAAACTTGAACTATTGTTTGTCCTCAAACAAGATAGTGACTTAATTCTGAACAAAGATGACTTAATACCCTGCTGTGGCTCAGGATTGGACTAAGTATTTGACTTTATGAAAATTTATCAGTGCAAAAATGACATCAACCTTTACCTGTTAAATGCAAATCGACGTGTGTGTGTGAATTCATGCCAACATATCAGATTCATGCTGAATTTGAGTCCCGACCCCAAGTGGTCAAATGTATCCTTACTCACTCGAGAGATACACAACCCCCCAAACTTATTCTTTTCACTCAATTATCCCGGGATTGTGTTTTAAAATTAGGAATTTACATAGCTGTAGTCCTTACCCTCTCGTAGTTTGGATTGATCTCACTATCACAAGTTTACATGTCAACAAGTGAAGGCTCTCCTACATTTAATTGCTTCGACACTCAAAATTAAACTAGGTTACTTG
>NW_019263203.1:523075-525442 GCF_002742605.1 Olea europaea var. sylvestris
GCTGGGAATATAAGTTTATCCACTTTGACCAATACATCTTCGATAATCCCTCGTGGATGTGTAAGTGATCGATCAGCCAGCTGTAGAGTTACTGTAGTTGCCTTAGGCTCTCCAATCCTAGTTTCCTGAAAATAGAGAGTGGCATCAAGTTAACACTCGCACCAAGATCACATAATGCTTTATTAAAATAAAAATCACCAATTGTGCAAGGAACAGTGAAACTCCCTGGATCTTTCAATTTTGGTAGAAGTTTTTTCTGAATTCTTGCGCTGCACTCTTCGGTTAGCATTACTGTTTCATGATCCTCCAGCTTGCGTTTATTTGATAATATGACCTTCAGAAACTTTGCATAGCTGGGCATCTGGAATAGAGCATTGACCAACAGGATGTTGATGTGGAGCTTCATGAAGATTTCCAGAAATTTCTTGTATTGTTGCTCCATTTTTGTGGTTTTTCAACCTCTGTGGAAATGGAATTGGAGGTTCATATGGGTTGACTGTAACTGTTTCTTTATTCCCTGCTTTTTTTGAGCTTTCCTTTGCGGTAGATGTGTTTGGTTATTCATCCTGCTCCACAGTTTCTTCTTCTACAGAAGGTGTATTCTCTTTGTTCTTGACTGGCCTTTTGACATGCATATCAGGTACCTGCACTCCACTTCGAGTTGTGATGACCTTGGCTTGCTCTTTTGGGTTGATGTCCGTGTTACTTGGCAAATTTCCCTGTGCTCTTCAGTCAAAGCGATGGCCATCTGTCCCATTTGAGTTTCCAAGTTTTTGATGGCAGCATTCTGGTTTTGCAGAGTGATTTCGATTTTCTCCATGTACTGATTGGTCCTCTCCATGAATTTCTTGAACATGTCTTCCAATTGAGGATTTTTCTCTTGCTGTTGAAACTGACCCTACGGCCTATTCTGATTCTGGTTGCTCCAAGAGAACTTGGGATGCTTCTTCCAATTGTTATTGTATGCTTCCCCATATTGATTATTCTGTTGGCGTTGCCCCCATTGTGCAAAATCTGTCTGCTCAACTCCTTGCATTAAAATTGGACACTCTGATGTTTTATGCTCAGCTCCACATTCTTCACAGCTAAACTTCTTATTTTGTGCTGTTTGTGATATGCTTTCTACCTTGTGAAACAACGAGTCAATCTTCGCAGATATGGCTGAATAAGTATCGACCTCATAAACACCCTGAGGTTTCTTCTGAGTTACCCGCTCAGATGCCCACATCGCTGAAGTAGTTGCCACTCTTTCAAATAATTCTGGTGCTCCATCGATTGTTCGTGTAGAAATTGAGCCATCTGATGATGCTTTTGAAGTACGGGAGTAACCCTATATAAAAGAATCGGATTTGGGTCTTTTTGTCGAACCCATGTTGAGGGCACTTCCGGAGCATATTCTTGAATCTGTTCCAGGCTTCGTCAAATGATTCGGATTCTCCCTGGCTGAAAATGGATATTTCGTGTCTCATTTTAGCTATCTTGGCTGGTGAGAAGTACTTCGTGCGAAATTTGTGAGCCAAGTCAATCCAAGTAGTAATGCTTGCAATAGGAAGCGAATCCAACCATTCAAGTGCCTTGTCCCGCAAGGTGTGTGGAAAAAGCCTTAACCTAATAGCATCGTCTGAGATTCCTTGATATCTGAAGTGTTGACACATATCCAAGAATCAAGATATGTGTGTATGTGGATTTTCTTCGGCTCTGCCATAAAATTGATGTCCATTTTGGAACAGCTGTATCACATTCATCTTCAATTGAAAATTGGGTTGCCCAAACGGTGGATATACAATGCTAGATTGGCTTTGAATCACTTGAGGAGTCAAGAAGTCGCCCAAAATCTCATTTCCTTCGTTCACTGCCTCTCCTTCATTGGCTGGGATAATAGGATTGTTTAGTTCGTTAGCCATTTACAATTTTGCTTCTCGGTTCTCTTTTGTAGTCGATGAAAAGTGCATTCAATTTCAGGATCGGCTGGAATCAATTCTCCTCCAGTCGATCTTAGCATGCAAATTTAAGAGAAAAATAAGAGTAGCACTTAGATACTAAAAAGATAGATCGAATAATAAAAACAAAACAAAGACAAAAAAAACAAATAAATAAATAAATAAAATAAAAACTAAAAGAGAAACGAAAATTAAATTCGAATTAGTGCATAGAAAAATAAAATTAAACTGAACTCAATCCTCGGCAACGGCGCCAAAAACTTGTTCGCGAAATTATTCCTTTCGATTTTAAACTACCGCAAGTGTACGGTTCATTAACAAGTAATAGAGTGGATTAAATGAGTCCGAATATCGTCCCACAGAGATTGATTAGTTCAATTTTACCTATCGTCGCCTTAACCGAAACAATAGAAATTCTTGATATTTT
>NW_019263203.1:526054-534733 GCF_002742605.1 Olea europaea var. sylvestris
ATAGTACATTTCTATGCTGTCGCATAGAGTAAAAAAAATTTGAGAAAAAGTTCTCGAGAGGCTTCTATGCGACCGCATAGTTATACCATTCTTTCCGCTAAACAATTTTTAGTATTTTGGTCATAACCTTCTCTCCTAATCTCCGATTGAAGTGATTCAAAGTGCATTGTGAAGAAAACTCAAAGATCTACACTTTTGATAGAAATAGGCTTCCTCAAATTCTGATGTTTACTATGTCAAAAATGGATCTAAAGTAGAGATTAAAATTCACGAGCATAGCTTTTTCGCCTGAAAGTTGATACTTGATAATACTTCGATTATATTTCACCTCTTGACTCCTTTCCTCATCTGATTAACCTCTAACACTCTTGAATCTTCATTCCATTTCCCGTCTCATCTATGGATTATTTGCAACTTGGTCCTCGAACTATCACTTTGCTCCATTTTAGTCTTTTTTCGGCTCTTTTCTTCTGAATTTCACCATGTTCATCGGTGTTCCCTACAATTCACAAATATAACGAAATTAAGTCACAATTCAATCATTTTGCTCATTATTAAATCATGTTTGTGATCTAAATAAGTGTGCAAAAGCACACTTATCAACTTTTGCGAGCCTTCACTGCCCGCTGATCATTGTCTGTAATCTTAAGTAAAGTGAAGTTAAATCAATAAAGTGGACACCTTACCTATTTGTTTGACCAAAGAATTCCAAAACACAATAATAGACTTGCAATATTACAGTACAGGAAAAAGCTTCTATTTGGTAATAGCAATCATAGGGGAGTTCATAAAGGATCTAACCATACGTAGTTGGAGACTTAAGCCTACGTGGAGGTAGGGGCGGATGTGGACAAGTGAATTTAGGTAGACCAACTATTCCTGAACTATATTTTTCCCTACTGAGGAAGATTTGCACTAGCAGAAGAGCAAATCCGTTGAGACGCCGGTCTATATATGAAGTTGAATTGTCCAAGATTCAACAGGAAGACAATTATTTAAATGGAAAGGATAATATAGTTATAGGATAGGATAGTCAAATATAGATACATTAATTTTCTTCATTTATTGAAGTTAGTGATGGCGAAAAAAATTCGTCTCTCCCGTGAAAAGAAAAAATAATAATAAAAATAATTTTATTTCTAGATAATTCATCAATTAAAAATCCATTTTGAATTTGTATTTTATTTTTTAATAATAGCATAACTCAAAATTTTGAAAATGTAAAAATAAATAAAAAATAAACAGGGCAAAAAGTTGCCCCTTTCCTGCCTGGCCCGTCTAAGGCAGGGTGGGATGGGCGTTGGCAATTTTGAAAACTGAGAAACATATGAATAGAAAAATGCATGATTTTGGTTAGATGTTTAAATTTCATAGTGATTGAAAATATATCGAACAGATAATGGTGTAATTCGTGGGCCAAATTTTACCATTCTTCGAATGGTCAACACTCCCAAAGTAGTCAATAAAAGATCGCTCTTTTTTATTAAAAAAATTGTTGATAAATTATTCAAATAAGAACAGCTGGATTCCAATTAAACAAATATTGTTACGATATATTTATTTGACTGGTTGAACATTGGACAGAAGATTTAATTAAGCAGAATA
The DNA here is from genome assembly GCF_002742605.1 of Olea europaea var. sylvestris. Classification (NCBI taxonomy): domain Eukaryota; kingdom Viridiplantae; phylum Streptophyta; class Magnoliopsida; order Lamiales; family Oleaceae; genus Olea; species Olea europaea. Next base: position 527,660 of record NW_019263203.1, read on the forward strand.
TTTTTACTTTAATATTTTAGCACTTTAATTCATAATATGAACGAAAAATGTTGAAATCCTCGTCTAATAGTTCAAGTTATTAAGGAATAATATAATTGTTAATTTTGTCTTTTTACAAGTCATCATATGTATGTGTGCTCGAACAATTTTTCATCAAGATTCTACGCGTGCTTAATTTTCATAAATGGATTGTGACGAGATATGAATTCATTCATTTCATTTAAATATATAAGCCCCCAAAATGATATTGAAAAGTTAAAACCTGATGTTGAAAACCAACGCCGCCAAAATGGAAAGTAGGCTGAGGCCTTAAAAAAAATGTGCAAACTTAGGCCTATATAAATCATCATCAATCGAATGCTAAGAGACTGCAATTTTCATTAATTTCAAACCTTAGGAAAACTGAAAACCATAAGCCATCTATTTTTCATTTTAGTGACTTCAAAAAATGGCACATCTTGAATCAGTTTTGCCCATAAATAAGCTACAAGGCAAAGTTGCAATTGTCACTGGTGGCGCAGGTAGCATCGGGGAGGCCACAGCCCATGTTTTCGCCAATCATGGTGCGCGAGCAGTAGTGATTGTTGATGTACAAGATGAGAAAGGTCAAGCAGTGGTGGAATCGATTGGCTCAGATAGGTGCAGCTATGTGCACTGCGATGTTAGTGATGAAGAACAAGTAAAGGACATGGTTGATTGGACTGTTCAAAAATACGGCCAACTTGATATAATGTTTAGCAATGCAGGAATAGCGAGTAAGTCTGAACAAAAACTACTCGATCTTGATTTCTCACAGTTTGATCGGTTGTTTAAGGTCAACGTACGTGGCATGGCTATTTGCGTAAAGCATGCTGCCCTTGCAATGATCGCGAAAGGTGTAAAGGGGACCATCGTGTGCACCGCAAGTGCGGTGTCCGACAACTGGAGGGGGGCAACAACCATGACCGACTACATAATGTCGAAGAATGCTGTACTGGGTTTGGTTCGAGCAGCTAGTCAACAACTTGGGGTTCATGGAATTAGGGTTAACAGTGTATCACCATCTGCCATCGCTTCATCGATTACTGTAGACTCAGGTATGACATCAAGCGAGGTAGTTGAGAAGGTATTTGGACCATTCACTCCTTTGAAAGGGATAACATTGACAGCCAAACATATAGCAGATGCAGTACTATTCCTAGTTTCTAATGATTCTGCATTTGTTACTGGACACGACATGGTGGTGGATGGTGGGTTGATAAGTATTCCCCATCTCAACTTCTAGCTTCAACAAATATGGGCATGGTATGTATTATTTTGTGACATTTATATGTATAATAGTCATAAAAATATTAAAAATAAATGTTGTACTTTCATATAAAAGCATGTGAGTCGTGTTTAAGTTTTCTTGTTGGACCGTCATCTTTCTATAATTGTAAAAGCCCGGAGTTTTTATAGTATATGATACAACCTATGATTTTGAATAGATTGTTAGAATTCTATTTTATTCATGTTTTTACTTGAGCTATTTGGACAAGGGATAAAATCCCTATTCGTATTCTAGGCCTTGTTTGAGCCCCATTTTTGTCAAAAAAAATACATTTTTGAGTAATATATTAAAAGAAAATGTGTGGTTAAAAAATAAAGAAAAAATTTTGAATTTACGTATAATATTATTTTAATAAAGAATGTGTGGATGGAATGGGGTCAAATCACTGTTAAAGAATGTATTTTATCGCCTGAGATTTTATTCATTTTTTATTTTTATGGTTGAGGAGATTATTGATCTTGTATTATTTATGGTTCAAGGTTTGTATGATCTCAAGTGATGTTGAAAGGAGAATCGTATTGATTGTTAGTAGGTCTTGACTTATTGTTCAGTGTAGCGCCAAGTGGTCAACAAATGAGACCATATTTTCACATGCCTATGCCCTAGTCTAGACACTTGGACAATGCTTCGTGCGTAGGCATACATTTTAGACTAGTGACACGAGTCTTTGGCTAATAATTTATAAATGATTTATAATTAATCAAATCACTTTTATCTACAAATTTTATAAAATTCAACAGTATTATACACTTATTCATAACTCAATCTATTTATTTATAATATAAATCGTTTATAAATCCTTCCCAATCTAGCATATATATATTTGAAACATGCAACGCTTAGTTGGGTAACAAGCTTCACTAGTAAAATATAACTTTTTGATCAAGTTTACTGAAATATCTTTAACAGTTCAAGAAGCAAATCTCACTACAGCAAGCCTCCTCACATTGGGAAAACCAAAGCCAGGCCAGGGCCAAAAGCAGTTTTGGCCCTGGCATTGAGCTTAGCCAAACTGTTGGAATGCAAAAGTGAAATTACTCAGAAATTAATATTTTCTTTAATTTAATAAGCAAAATCGTCTAGATGTTCACGTGTATGTCATAACAAAATTAAAAGATTCGAATCATTTACCTAAGTTCAATGATCAACCTTGAAATAACTCTGGTTTGCGAACTTCCGTCTCCTTTAATTACAAGAATTTGGTGCTTCAAACCTTCAAGCATTCTATGGTATTCTCCAAAGCAAAGACTACACCGGTATGTGGGCACATTCTTTCAATTAATCCAGAAATTAATTCTTGAATTTTTGGACTACAAGAAAATAATATATTTTCTCTCTCTTTTTCTCTCTACAATTTTGAATCTTGTGGAATTATGAATGTTGTAGTATTTTTCTATGCATTTAGTCTCTATTTATAAAGAAAAAGATGATAAAATTCTAGTAAATTATAATTTCATATTCAAACAAGAGTTCTAATTAAAACTCAAGTATGAGTTCTAATTTAAGTCCAATTCTAATTAGTTTACATATACTTGCAAGTGTAGTCCTAGAATTTTAATTACAATTACAATTACAATTAAGTTCATAACTTTCATAGTAATTACAATCAATTACAAAACTTTATTGTAATTACAATTAAGCCCAAAACTATTATAATTACCGTAATTAAGTTTCAATACTTTATGGAGCTACCACAGGGATCTGATCGGACATATATTTTCCAAGCTCCAATAATTAGGTGATATCTAGTCGACCCTAGACCACCCAATCTAATTATTAGTCTTTGCTTTTTTCACTAAAGGCAAAAGACTGAACTCTCGAAATATATAAAATTATAGAAGCCAATAAATCTGCAATACTTTCATCTGACCTGCTGTATATGTATTTTATCCACATTCGAGATCCGATAATTAGGTATGAGCATAAATGATCGTTTTGCCCCTCTAATTATTCTCACTAATTTAAGTTTTATTTTCTTCAGCGTTCATGTAAACAAATCACAGATGTCGAAATTTAGCCGTCACTAAACACTGAGCTCAGATTTTAACCGTTCAACAGAAAATAATTAAGTAGTCACTCTACCCATTGTCAGGGTGACGGTTCCCGACATGAATTCATGTTCTGTACTCCGCTCATTCTCAAGTTTTCAATTCATCGATATATTTGACCGATTAAATTGATCTCACACATTGATGAATCAAATAACAATTAAAATCGCGAAAAGATATACATAATCCTGTCAAATTATTCAGATGAAAAACACAGCGATCAAGTGAAATTTAATTCTCCACACGGTCATACTATAGAATTAAATTCAACACGTGGTCTGTTCAATATACTCAAAGTGTACTTATATCACCTTTAACTATTTTTGTGATAAGGACAAATCACAAACCTGAATAGTGAATCGGTTAACACTACAACATTCCAGTACAAGGTGTCAATTCTTATACATTGGTTGTGAACACATTATTTATGATCAAAATATAAGCTGTGTCACACTGTATTTCTCAATGCAAGTACCAAACTTACATTATCACGTGATAACAAGCACTTTAATTTGCATGCTCAATAAATAATACAATAAATAAAGTAAACATAATTTTATTCAATATTAAAAATTATTATTGTTATTTTTATATCAACAAAGCTATACTATATGGACACATAACCCAAAACAAACAGCAGGCCGCCTCGGACACTTCCATTTTTGTTGCTGTGCCTGACAAGAATTGAATTATGTCACCGTCAGATAAAAAAAAAAAAAAAATTCGGTAAATGATACATTGTAATTATTCGAAATTAGGAAGGCCATTCAAATTTGAACAATTTGGTATATATAAACGGAATCGAATTTAACCGTTTTCATCAAGAAAAATCTCTGCCCATTAATGGAGAGCAGCCGATGGATTGCAGCAGTAGCAAGCATTTGGATTCAGTGCAGTTGTGGTGCTTCATATGCTTTCGGCATATATTCTCCACTCCTAAAATCCAGCCAAAATTACGATCAATCCACTCTTGACTTGATTTCAGTCTTCAAAGACATCGGGGCAAACGCCGGAATTCTCTCCGGGATCCTTTACTCCGCCACAGCCAACAGTCGCCGCCGCCAGTCTAACTCGTGTTTTTATGGCCCCTGGGCGGTCCATGCCGCCGGTGCAATCCAGTGCTTTTTTGGGTACTTCTTCATTTGGCTTGCCATCATTGGAGCGATTCCCCGTCCGGAGGTTCCGGTGATGTGCCTTTTGATGTTCCTCGCTGCTCATGCCCAGACGTTTTTCAATACAGCTAATGTTGTTACGGCTGTTCAGAACTTTCCGGAGTACAGCGGCACCATTGTCGGCATCATGAAGGTATTTAACCAGTTTCAACCCTAATTCATACGTTATAGTAGACAGATAAATTTAATTGAAATTGTTTGTTTATCGAACTGAGTTTGAATAATTTGAATAACTTTATTAGCTAAGTATAAGTTAATCGAGAAGCCGTTGTCTGATTTTCCAATTTTCAGATTGATTTTGAAGGTAATTTCACACACACACAAAAGTTTTTTCCCTCTCTGTTTCTTTCAATCTATAATTCATACTGCACAGTGAACATTGGTTTATGGATTCGAACTTGAATGCTTTGATTAACTTTACTTACTAATTTTAAGATTATTTATCGTTCCAATTTACGAATTGATTTTGAAGATAAATTTGAGCAGATTAATAGAGGCAAAAAATTTATCTAATATTTTGTAAACAGGATGATTTGAATGACTGGTAGATAACGGGCTGGTAGGCTATCCAAATCAACTGTTTTATCAAATAATTGTTGCTTTAAATTACTACTAACATTTGATTTGATTTTATAGTTTTTTGAGTATACATAGGAGTATCATAAACAGTGTTTTTTACGTGTTTCTTTTCATTATAGCTGGGGCATTTTGTTTCTTGAAGCATCAAAATCACCAACACAATATTTTACATAGACTTCTTCACTTTCTATTTATAATTAAATTGAAAATCATGACCAAAGGCTTGGAACCGTAGAGAATCAAATTACTTATTTGATATTGGCCTTTTGAAGTAAAATTAGATTCAATCAAATGTGATGGACATAGATCCTTGCTTGTTATCTTGACAATGATCGTTGACAGGGTTTTCTTGGTCTAAGTGGAGCTGTACTGATACAAGTGTATCAGACATTATTCCAAGGGAAGCCAAGCACTTTCTTGTTGATGCTGGCTCTTTTACCACCTGTTCTTTCTATTGTTCTTATGTGGTTCGTGAGAGTCCACCAGGTACCAAATAGAGAAAAGAATCAGAAGAAATATTTGAATGGTATCTCGCTGATTTCTGTGGTAGTCGCAGCATATCTTATGTTCTTAATAATCTTGAAAAACACTGTCAGTTTTTCACCATGGGCGCAAGCTCTCTCTCTGATAGTTCTACTTGTTCTACTGTCTTCACCAATTACGATTGCCGTCAAAGCACACAAGGAAGATTTATTAAGATCATCACAATTACAAACCTTTTCCAGTTTAAACACCCCGCTAATGAAGGGCACTGATTCGTTTGCCTCAGAGAAGTCTGCAGTAGAGAATCCCAGAGACTGTGCCAATGCTCCGACTTACGAGCATCGGATGCCCCATTCCGAGGATATTCTACATGTTGAAGAATTGAATCTTTTTCAAGCCATGCGAACCACGAACTTCTGGTTGTTGTTTGTTGCAATGCTCTGTGGAATGGGCTCAGGATTGGCCACAATAAACAATATCAGCCAAATAGGAGAATCACTCGGTTACACATCAGTCCAGAGAAGTACATTAGTTTCTCTATGGAGCATATGGAATTTTCTCGGGCGTTTTGGAGCTGGGTATGTTTCTGATATTTTAATGCACAGACAAGGCTGGGCAAGGCCATTGTTAATGACTGTATCGCTAGCAACGATGGCTGGAGGCCATATAATTATCGGTTCTGGTTTTCCAGGGAATTTGTACCTGGGTTCGGTTTTAGTTGGTGTTTGTTACGGTTCACAATGGTCATTGATGCCCACCATCACGTCTGAGATATTTGGTGTGCCACATATGGGTACAATATTTAACACCATTGCTGTAGCTAGTCCTGTTGGATCTTCCATTCTTTCTGTAGGAGTGATTGGTCATATCTACGACAAAGAAGCATCAAGCGAAGGGCATTCATGTCGTGGCACCCATTGTTTCATGTTATCATTTTTCATATTGGCTTCTGTTACTCTTTTCGGGTTTCTAGTTGCTCTGGTCTTGTTTATAAAGACAAGAGGGCTCTACAGGATTCTAATCTTAAGACGACTACAGAATTCTGGAAGAGGCTGAAGTCGTAAGGTTCTGCTGAAGTATATACATCTCTGTTGTTTCATGTTATTCAATGAAGATGCATATATTAGTGGGTTTTGCTATACAACTCAAAGGATGTATCTGTTCCACCTGATCATTTGGATGTTAATCTTATCCTGTTCTATCTGATCTTGTGCTCGAAAGTAAGGTGTACGAAAATAGAATTATGATAGAATGAAAAAATGCTTAATTCCTTTGAGAGCATGCGTGGATAAACTTGTTTCCTTTTCTCAAAAATTGATGATCGTGTGGAAATTGAAATATTAAAGTGAATGAGTTGGGAGAAGAAATGAACGTAGATGAGTACCTTCAGTGTAAATAACTGAACGTTGAACATTCTATGAGACTGAAACTTGTACTTGTTTGATATGCGTTACTAGATAGAATGTACTTGCTCTACTTCATT
>NW_019263203.1:536893-538523 GCF_002742605.1 Olea europaea var. sylvestris
CCATCAACTGCAGAAAGTCCAAAGAATTATTCACGAAGGTTAGTGCACAAGAGAGAAGCACAGAAGATTCAAGAGCCAAGAAGACCACATACATAAAACTACATATCAATGCTTAAGCTCAATCTATATATCTAATAATTATAGTTTTTCCAGCAAAAGGGCAAATTATAGATGACGTGGACAAGATGCTATTTTCTCCATAATTTTCTTCGAGCATCCTACGATTGCTGAAAAATGGGAAAATAAAAATGCACTTCAAGAATTCTGGCAGTTTAAATCGTATGCAATTTCACACCTAATTCCTTTGTTGGATTTTATACGCAATAATAAAGAGATAAAATAGAGAAATCAACACAAAAATTTCCGTGGTACGGCTGTGTGCCTATGTCCACAAAAGCGAAGCGGAGATAATTTTATTTAGTGGTGAAAATAGGACTACAATATATTATTTATACTAACCCTAGCCTAGATCCATATAAGACTTTAAGACACGTACAAGAAAATACCCTTGTACCGTACCGCAAAGGTGTTACGCCCTCACCACCAACCCATTCAGCATCTCTGGCGACCAGACAGTGAATTAAACCCGTACAATGCCGATGCCGGCTATTTGATCCAGGGAACTTATGTTCCACTCTATATGAACCACATACACAACATCCTTTCATTAAGAACCGCCAATTCTCCCCATAAATCTCATCTTTCACCATGCTAGCTTGAATCTAAAAGGATAATTTCTACAAATACATAAAGATGTATAAACTGAAAGCCACGGTGCGATCAAACCTGTATAATCCCACAGGCAAGTAGACAAATGAGCTATCGCCATAGGCAAGCAAGCTAAGTGAAATAGATTTCTACAATCAAGTTTCACCTTTTTCTTTAGATTGCTTATAAAGTATTTATAATTTCTTCCTACGAAACCAATTTTCAATGCAGCAGATTCAGTCCAACAAAAATAACAATCCAGAAAAACGAACATTAACATCATAACAATTTATGAAACCAAGCAACTCAAATAATCAATAAAGCAATTCTGACTACTCACCAGTCTCCTCATCAGCTCGAGACTTCAACCCATCACACCGTTGAGCAGTCCCCCACTGCATCCTATAACAAGTGTTTTGCTCAATAACAGGCTTCCCACTCCAATCTCCCTTCACCCGTGGATTTAAATGCAAGATCCTTGGAGGGTCCTCTCCGTCCACTATCCTCAACCCCTGCAACTCCATCATAAACTGTGAAACCATCAAGTACTGTCCCTCCTTCAACAGCGAAATCTTTGGATCAGTCTCTGCGTGGGCTACCCTTGGCTTCCCCACCACCGTGATATGTGACCCCAATGTTAGACCACATGGCAACACCATCACTCGCCCCTTCGTTGCAAACATGTCCCCACTTATAGCTAATGAATGTGGGCAATCCTCATTTCTTCTTTTATTCACACCAGAAGTAACACTTCCATTATTATTTTTTCCTATCTTTTTGTCATCGATCCTTTCAAATTCGAGGTCGTGCCAGACCTTACTGCCAAGCTCAAGGGCCACTTTTGCCGACTCTAAAATCCTATTTTTGGGGACCGAATTCACAATGCCAGCACTGAAATTCAAGCTTGACAACGGTATTTTAA
>NW_019263204.1:0-5987 GCF_002742605.1 Olea europaea var. sylvestris
ACACAGTCCAGAAAAATGACGAAATTGCCTCCGGCGCGATTTTTATTTCCGATCAACCTGTCAAATTTTAGCCCATTCCGACAGAGTCGCGAAAAATGACAAAATTGCCCCGGCGCGGTTTTTATTTTCGATAAACCAGTCAAATTTTAGCCCATTCCGACATTGTCGCGAAAAATGATGAAATTGCCCCTGGCGCAGTTTTAGTTTCCAATCAACCAGTCAAATTTTAACCCATTCCGACAGTCCAGAAAAATGACGAAATTGCCCCCGGCGCTATTTTTGTTTCCGATCAACCTGTCAAATTTTAGCCCATTTCGGCGCAGTCGCGAAAAATGACGAAATTTCCCCGGACACGATTTTTTGTTTCCGATCAACCTGTCAAATTTTAGCCCATTCCGACCCAATCGCGAAAAATCATGAAATTGCCCCGGCGCGATTTTTGTTTCCGATCAACCTGTCAAATTTTAGCCAATTTCGATACAGTCGCGAAAAACGACGAAAATCACACGGTACGATTTTTGTTCCCGATCAACCTGTCAAATTTGAGCCCATTCCGACACAGTCGCGAAAAATTACGAAATTGCCCCCGGCAGAATTTTTGTTTCCAATCAATCAATCAAATTTTAGCCCATTCCGATATCGTCGCGAAAAATGACGAAATTGACCCTGGCGCAGTTTTTGTGTCCGATCAACCAGTGAAATTTTAGCCCATTCCGACACAGTCCAGAAAATTGACGAAATTGCCTCCGGGGCGATTTTTATTTCCGATCAACCCGCCAACTTTCAGCCCATTCCGACACAGTCGAGAAAACTGACGAAATTTCCCTGGGCGCAGTTTTTGTTTCCGATCAACCCGTCAAATTTTAGCCCATTCCGACATCGTTACAAAAAATGACGATATTGACCCTGGAGTAGTTTTTGTGTCCGACCAACTAGTCAAATTTTAGTATATTCCGACACAGTCCAGAAAAATGACGAAATTGCCCCCGACGCGATTTTTATTTCCGATCAACCTGTCAAATTTTAGCCCATTCCGACATTGTCGCGAAAAATGATGAAATTACCCCTGGCGCAGTTTTAGTTTCCGATCAACCAGTCAAATTTTAACCCATTCCGACAGTCCAGAAAAATGACGAAATTTCCCCCGGCGCTATTTTTGTTTCCGATCAACCTGTTAAATTTTAGCCCATTTCGGCGCAGTCGCGAAAAATGACGAAATTTCCCCCGACACGATTTTTTGTTTCCGATCAACCTGTCAAATTTTAGCCCATTCCGACCCAATCGCGAAAAATCATGAAATTGCCCCTGGCGCGATTTTTGTTCCCGATCAACCTGTCAAATTTGAGCCCATTCCGACACAGTCGCGAAAAATTACGAAATTGCCCCCGGCGAAATTTTTGTTTCCAATCAATCGGTCAAATTTTAGCCCATTCCGACATCGTCGCGAAAAATGACGAAATTGACCCTGGCGCAGTTTTTGTGTCCGATCAACCAGTGAAATTTTAGCCCATTCCGACACAGTCCAGAAAAATGACGAAATTGCCTCCGGGGCGATTTTTATTTCCGATCAACCCGCCAACTTTCAGCTCATTCCGACACAGTCGAGAAAAATGACGAAATTTCCCTGGGCGCGGTTTTTGTTTCCGATCAACCTGTCAAATTTTAGCCAATTCCGACACAGAAGCGAAAATTGACGAAATTCACTCGGCACGATTTTTGTTCCCAATCAACCTGTCAAATTTGAGACAATTCCAACACAGTCACGAAAAATGACGAAATTGACTCCGGCGCGATTTTTGTTTCCGATCAACCAGTCAAATTTTAGCCCATTCCGACACAGTCGCGAAAAATGACGAAATTGCCCCTGACGCGATTTTTATTTCCGATAAACCAGTCAAATTTTAGCCCATTCCTACACACTCCATAAAAATGACGAAATTGCCCTCGGCGCAATTTTTGTTTCCAAAAAACCTGTCAAATTTTAGCCCATTTCGACACAGTCGCGAAAAATGACGAAATTGCCCCAGGCGCGATTTTTGTTTCCGATCAAAAATGACGAAATTGCCCCCAGCGCAATTTTCGTTTGCGATCAACCTATCAAATTTCAGTCCATTCCGACACAGTCGAGAAAAATGACGAAATTGCCCCCGGCGCGGTTTTTGTTTCCGATCAACCGGTCAAATTTTGGCCAATTCCGACACAGTTGTGAAAATCGACGAAATTCACTCGGCACGATTTTTGTTCCCAATCAACCTGTCAAATTTTAGCCAATTCCGACACAGTCGCGAAAATTGAAGAAATTCACTCGGCACGATTTTTGTTCCCAATCAACCTGCCAAATTTGAGCCAATTCCGACACAGTCGCAAAAAATGACGAAATTACCCCCGGCGCGATTTTTATTTCCGATAAACCAGTCAAATTTTAGCCCATTCCGACACAGTCCATAAAAATGACGAAATCGACCTTGGCGCGATTTTTGTTTCCAATCAACTAGAAAAATTTTATCCCATTCCGACGCAGTCGTGAAAAATGACGAAGTTGCCCACGGCGCGATTTTTGTTTCCGATCAACTTGTCAAATTTTAACCCATTCCGACACAGTCGCGAAAAATGACGAAATTGCCCCCGGCGCGATTTTCGTTTCCGATCAACCTGTCAAATTTTAGCCCATTCCGACACAGTCCCGAAAAATGACGAAATTGACCCTGGCGCAGTTTTTGTGTCCGATCAACCAGTCAAATTTTAGCCCATTCCGACACAGTCCAGAAAAATGACGAAATTGCCTCCGGGGCGATTTTTATTTCCGATCAACCTGCCAAATTTCAGCCCATTCCGACACAGTCGAGAAAAATGACGAAATTGCCCTCGGCGCGATTTTTGTTTCCGATCAACCTGTCAAATTTTAGCCAAATCCGACACAGTTGCGAAAATTGACGATATTGACTCCGGCGCGATTTTTGTTTCCGATCAACATGTCAAATTTTAGCCCATTCCGACACAGTCGCAAAAAATGACGAAATTCACCTGACACGACTTTTGTTCCCGATCAACCTGTCAAATTTGAGCCCATTCCGACATAGTCGAGAAAAATGACGAAATTGACTCCGGCGCGATTTTTGTTTCCGATCAACCTGTCAAATTTTACCCCATTCCGACACAGTCGCCAAAAATGACGAAATTGGCCCCGGCGCGGTTTTTATTTTCGATAAACCAGTCAAATTTTAGCCCATTCCGACATCGTCGCGAAAAATGACGAAATTGCCCCTGGCGCAGTTTTAGTTTCCGATCAACCTGTCAAATTTTAGCAAATTCCGACACAGTTGCGAACGATGACGAAATTTACCAAACACGATTTTTATTCCCGATCAACCTGTCAAATTTTAGCCCATTCCGACACAGTCCCGAAAAATGACGAAATTGCCTTCGGCGCGGTTTTTATTTCCGATCAACATGTCAAATTTGAGCCCATTCCGACACAGTCGCAAAAAATGACGAAAATGACCCCGGCACGAATTTTGTTTCCGATCAACCTGTCAAATTTTAGCCCATTCCGACACAGTGGCGAAAAATGACGAAATTGCCCCCGGCGCGGTTATTGTTTCCGATCAACGTGTCAAATTTTAGCCAATTCCGACACAGTTGTGAAAAATGACGAAATTCAGCCGGCACGATTTTATTTCCCGATCAACCTGTCAAATTTGAGCCCATTCCGACACAGTCGCGAAAAATGATGAAAATAACCCCGGCGCGATTTTTGTTTCCGATCAACCTCTCAAATTTTAGCCCATTCCGACACAGTGGCGAAAAATGACGAAATTGCCCCCGGCGCGGTTTTTGTTTCCGATCAACGTGTCAAATTTTAGCCAATTCCGACACAGTTGCGAAAAATGACGAAATTCACCCGGCACGATTTTTGTTCTCGATCAACCTGTCAAATTTGAGCCCATTCCGACTCAGTCGTGAAAAATGATGAAAATAACCCCGGCGCGATTTTTGTTTCCGATCAACCTCTCAAATTTTAGCCCATTCCGACACAGTCACGAAAAATGACGAAATTGACCCCGGCGCGATTTTTGTTTCCGATCAACCTCTCAAATTTTAGCCCATTCCGACACAATCGCGAAAAATAGCTAAATTGCGCCTAGCGCGATTTTTGTTTCAGATAAACCTGTCAAATTTTAGCCAATTCCGAAACAGTTGCGAAAAATGACGAAATTCACCCGGCACGATTTTTGTTCCCGATCAACCTGTCAAATTTGAGCCCATTCCGACACAGTCGCGAAAAATGATGAAAATAACCCCGGCGCGATTTTTGTTTCCGATCAACCTCTCAAATTTTAGCCCATTCCGACACAGTCCATAAAACTGACTAAATTGCCCCCGGCGCGATTTTTATTTTCCGATCAACCTGTCAAATTTTAGCCAATTCCGATACAGTCGCGAAAAATGACGAAATTGCCCCCGGCGCGATTTTTGTTTCCGATCAACCTCTCAAATTTTAGCCCATTCCGACACAATCGCGAAAAATAACGAAATTGCCCCTAGCGCGATTTTTGTTTCCGATCAACCTCTCAAATTTTAGCCCATTCCGACACAATCGCGAAAAATAACTAAATTGCCCCTAGCGCGATTTTTGTTTCCGATAAACCTGTCAAAATTTAGCCAATTCCGACACAGTTGCGAAAAATGACGAAATTCACCTGGAACGATTTTTGTTCCCGATCAACCTGTCAAATTTGAGCCCATTCCGACACAGTCGCGAAAAATGACAAAATTGACCCCGGCGCGATTTTTGTTTCCGATCAACGTGTCAAATTTTTGCCAATTCTGACACAGTCGCGAAAAATGACGAAATTGCCCCTAGCGTAATTTTTGTTTCCGATCAACCTGTCAAATTTTAGCCCATTCCGACACAGTCGCGAAAAACGACGAAATTGCCCCTGACGCGGTTTTCGTTTCCGATCAACCTGTCAAATTTTAGCAAATTCCGACACAGTTGTAAAAAATGACGTAATTCACCTGACACGATTTTTGTTCCCGATCAACCTGTCAAATTTGAGCCCATTCCGACAAAATCGCGAAAAATGACGAAATTGACTCCGGCGCATTTTTGTTTCCGATCACCCTGTCAAATTTTAGCCCATTCCGACACAGTCGCGAAAAATGACGAAATTGCCCCCGGCGCGATTTTTATTTTCGATAAACCAGTCAAATTTTGGCCCATTCTGGCATCGTCGCGAAAATGACGAAATTGCCCCTGGCGCAGTTTTAGTTTCCGATCAACCAGTCAAATTTTAGCCCATTCCGACACAGTCCAGAAAAATGACGAAATTGCCCCCGGCGCGATTTTTGTTTCCGACCAACCTGCCAAATTTCAGCCCATTCCTACACAGTCGAAAAATGACGAAATTAACTCCGGTGCGATTTTTGTTTCCGATCAACCTGTCAAATTTTTGTCCGTTCCGGCACAATCACGAAAAATAACGAAATTGCCCCGGGCGCGATTTTTGTTTCCGATCAACCTGTCAAATTTTAGCCAATTCCGACACAGCTGCAAAAAATGACGAAATTCACCCGGAACGATTTTTGTTCCGGATCAACCTGTCAAATTTGAGTCCATTCCGACATAGTCGCGAAAAATGACAAAATTGTCCCCGGAGCGATTTTTGTTTCCGATCAACCTGTCAAATTTTTGCCAATTCCGACACTGTCGCGAAAAATGACGAAATTGCCCCTGTCACAATTTTTGTTTCCGATCAACCTGTCAAATTTTAGCCCATTCCGACACAGTCGCGAAAAATGACGAAATTGCCCCTGGCGCGATTTTTGTTTCCGATCAACTTGTCAAATTTTAACAAATTTCGACACATTTGCAGAAAATGACGAAATTCACCCGACACGACTTTTGTTCCCGATCAACCTGTCAAATTTGAGCCCATTCCGACAAAGTCGCGAAAAATGACGAAATTGACTCCGGCGCGATTTTT
>NW_019263204.1:6017-17783 GCF_002742605.1 Olea europaea var. sylvestris
GCGATTTTTGTTTACGATCAACCTGTCAAATTTGAGCCCATTCCGGCACAGTCTAGAAAAATGAAAAAATTGCCCCCGGCGCGGTTTTTATTTTCGATAAACCAGTCAAATTTTAGCCCATTCCGACATCGTCGCGAAAAATGACGAAATTGCCCCTGGCGCAGTTTTAGTTTCCGATCAACCAGTCAAATTTTAGCCCATTCCGAAACAGTCCAGAAAAATGACGAAATTGCCCTTGGGCGCGATTTTTGTTTCCGATCAACCTGTCAAATTTTAGCCCATTCAGACACAGTCGCGAAAAATTACGAAATTGCCCCCGGCGCGATTTTTGTTTCCAATCAACCTGTCAAATTTTATCCCATTCCGACACAGTCGCGAAAAATGACATAATTGACCCCGGCGCGATTTTTGTTTCCGATAAACCTGTCAAATTTAAACCCATTCCGACATCGTCGCGAAAAATGACGAAATTGGCCCCGGCGCGGTTTTAGTTTCCGATCAACCGGTCAAATTTTAGCCCATTCCGACACAGTCTAAAAAATGACGAAATTTCTCCCGGCGCGATTTTTGTTTCCGCTCAACCTGTCAAATTTCAGTCCATTCCGATGCAGTCACGAAAAATGACGAAAATGCCCCCGGCGCGATTTTTGTTTCCGATCAACCTGTCAAATTTTAACCCATTCCGACACAGTCGCGAAAAATGACGTAATTGCCCCCGGCGCGATTTTTATTTCCGATCAATCAGTCAAGTTTTATCCGATTCCGACACCGTCGCGAAAATTGACGAAATTGCTCCCGGCGCGATTTTTGTTCCCGGTCAACCTGTCAAATTCGAGCCCATTCCGACTCCGCCGCGAAAAATGACGAAATTCGCCCGACACGACTTTTGTTCCCGATCAACCTGTCATATTTGAGCCCATTCCGACACAATCGCGAAAAATGACGAAATTCGCCCGACACGACTTTTGTTCCCGATCAACCTGTCATATTTGAGCCCATTCCGACACAATCGCGAAAAATGACGAAATTCGCCCGACACGACTTTTGTTCCCGATCAACCTGTCATATTTGAGCCCATTCCGACACAATCGCGAAAAATGACGAAATTCACCCGGCGCGGTTTTTGTTTCCGATCCACCTGTCAAATTTTAGCAAATTCCGACACAGTTGCGAAAAATGACGAAATTCACCCGACACGACTTTTGTTCCCGATCAACCAGTCAAATTTGAGTCCATTCCGACAAAGTCGCGAAAAATGACGAAATTGACTCCGTAGCGATTTTTGTTTCCGATCAACCTGTCAAATTTTAGACCATTTCGACACAGTCGCGAAAAATGACGAAATTGCCCCAGGTGCGATTTTTGTTTCCGATCAACCTCTTAAATTTTAACCCATTCCGACACAGTCGTTAAAAATAACGTAATTGACCCCGGCACGATTTTTGTTTTCGATCAACCTGTCAAATTTTAGCTAATTCCGACATAGTTACGAAAAATGACAAAATTCACCCGGCACGATTTTTGTTCCCGATCAACCTGTCAAATTTGAGCCCATTCCGACACAGTCGAGAAAAATGATGAAATTGACCCCGGCGCAATTTTCGTTTCCGATCAACCAGTCAAATTTTAGCCCATTCTGACACAGTCGAAAAGAATGACGAATTTGCCCCCTACGCGGTTTTTGTTTCCGATCAACCTATCAAATTTTAGCAAATTCCGACACAGTTGCGAAAAATGACGAAATTTACCCGACACGATTTTTGTTCCCGATCAACCTGTCAAATTTGAGCCCATTCCTCGTGAAAAATGACGAAATTGACCCCGGCGCGATTTTTGTTTCCGATCAACCTGTCAAATTTTAGCCCATTCCGACACAGTCCCGAAAAATGACGAAATTAAATTGCCCCCGGCGCGGGTTTTGTTTCCGATCAACCTATCAAATTTTAGCCAATTCCGACACAGTCGGGAAAAATGACGAAATTGCCTCTGGCGCGATTTTTATTTCCGATCAACCTGTCAAATTTCAGCCCATTTCGACACAGTCGAGAAAAATGACGAAATTGCCTCTGGCGCGATTTTTATTTCCGATCAACCTGTCAAATTTGAGCCCATTCCTCGTGAAAAATGACGAAATTGCCCCTTGCGCGGTTTTTGTTTCCGTTCAACCTGTCAAATTTTAGCAAATTTCGACACAGTCCAGAAAAATGACGAAATTGCCTCTGGCGCGATTTTTATTTCCGATCAACCTGTCAAATTTCAGCCCATTTCGACACAGTCGAGAAAAATGACGAAATTGCCTCCGGTGCGATTTTTGTTTCCGATCAACCTGTCAAATTTTAGCCAATTCCGACACAGTTGCGAAAATTGATGAAATTCACTCGGCACGATTTTTGTTCCCAATCAACCAGTCAAATTTGAGCCAATTTCGACACAGTCGCGAAAAATGACGATATTGACTCCGGCGCGATTTTTGTTTCCGATCAACCTGTCAAATTTTAGCCCATTCCGACACAGTCGCGAAAAATGACGAAATTGCCCTCGGAGCGATTATTATTTCCGATAAACTTGTCAAATTTTAGCCCATTCCGACACAGTCCATAAAAATGACGAAATTCACCCGACACGACTTTTGTTCCCGATCAACCTGTCAAATTTGAGCCCATTCCGACAAAGTCGCAAAAAATGACGAAATTGACTCCGGCGTGATTTTTGTTTCCGATCAACCTGTCAAATTTTAGCCGATTCCGACGCAGTCGTGAAAAATGATGAAAATGCCCCCGGCGCGATTTTCGTTTCCGATCAACCTGTCAAATTTTAGCCCATTCCGACACAGTCGCGAAAAATGACGAAATTGCCCCCGGCGCGATTTTTATTTTCGATAAACCAGTCAAATTTTAGCCCATTCCGACATCGTCGCGAAAAATGATGAAATTGCCCCTGGCGCAGTTTTAGTTTCCGATCAACCAGTCAAATTTTAGCCCATTCCGACACAGTCCAGAAAAATGACTAAATTGCCCACGGAGGGATTTTTGTTACCGATCAACCTGTCAAATTTTAGCCGATTCCGACGCAGTCGTGAAAAATGATGAAAATGCCCCCGGCGCGATTTTTGTTTCCGATCAACCTGTCAAATTTTAGCCCATTCCGACACAGTCGCGAAAAATGACGTAATTGACCCCGGCGCGATTTTTGTTTCCAATCAGCTTGTCAAATTTTAACCCATTCAGATACAGTCGGGAAAAATGACGAAATTGGCCCCGGCGCGGTTTTTGTTTCCGGTCAACATTTCAAAATTTAGCCAATTCTGACATAGTTGCGAAAAATGACGAAATTCACCCCGCACGATTTTTGTTCCAGATCAACCTGTCAAATTTGAGCCCATTCCGACACAGTCGCAAAAAATGATGAAATTGACCCCGGTGCGACTTTTGTTTCCGATCAACCTGTCAAATTTTAACACATTCCGACACAGTCGCGAAAAATGGCGAAATTGCCCCGATGCGATTTTTGTTTCCGATCAACCTGTCAAATTTTAGCCCATTCCGACACAGTCGCGAAAAATGACGAAATTGCCTCCTGTGCCGTTTTTGTTTCCGATCAACCTGTCAAATTTTAGCAAATTCCGACACAATTGCGAAAAATGACGAAATTTACCCGACACGATTTTTGTTCCCGATGAACCTGTCAGATTTGAGCCCATTCCGACAAAGTCGCGAAAAATGACGAAATTGACCCCGGCGCGATTTTTGTTTCCGATCAACCCGTCAAATTTTATCCCATTCCGACACAGTCGCGAAAAGTGACGAAATTACCCTCGGCGCGATTTTTGTTTCCGATCAACCAGTCAAATTTTAGCGCATTCCGACATCGTTACGAAAAATGACGAAATTGACCCTGGCGTAGTTTTTGTGTCCGAACAACTAGTCAAATTTTAGTCTATTCCGACAAAGTCCAGAAAAATGACGAAATTGCCTCCGGCGCGATTTTTATTTCTGATCAACCTGCCAAATTTTAGCCCATTCCGACACAGTCGCGAAAAATGACGAAATTGCCCCCTGTGCCGTTTTTGTTTCCGATCAACCTGTCAAATTTTAGCAAATTCCGACACAATTACGAAAAATGACGAAATTTACCCGACACGACTTTTGTTCCCGATCAACCTGTCAGATTTGACCCCATTCCGACAAAGTCGCGAAAAATGACGAAATTGACCCCGGCGCGAATTTTGTTTCCGATCAACCCGTCAAATTTTATCCCATTCCGACACAGTCGCGAAAAGTGACGAAATTGCCCTCGGCGCGATTTTTGTTTCCGATCAACCAGTCAAAATTTAGCCCATTCCGACATCGTTACGAAAAATGACGAAATTGACCCTGGCGTAGTTTTTGTGTCCGAACAACTAGTCAAATTTTAGTCTATTCCGACACTGTCCAGAAAAATGACGAAATTGCCTCCGGCGCGATTTTTATTTCTGATCAACCTGCCAAATTTTAGCCCATTCCGACATAGTCGAGAAAAATGACGAAATTGCCCCCGGCGCGGTTTTTGTTTGCCATCCACCCGTCAAATTTTAGCAAATTCCGACACAGTTGCGAAACATGACGAAATTCACCCGACACGACTTTTGTTCCCGATCAACCTGTCAAATTTGAGCCCCATTCCGACGAAGTCGCGAAAAATGACGAAATTGACTCCGGCGCGAATTTTGTTTCCGATCAACCGGTCAAATTTTAGCCCATTCCGACACAGTCGCGAAAAATGACGAAATTGGCCCCGGCGCGATTTTTATTTTCGATAAACCAGTCAAATTTTGGCCCATTCCGACACAGTCGTGAAAAATTACGAAATTGCCCCCTGTGCTGTTTTTATTTCCGATCAACCCGTCAAATTTTAGCAAATTTCGACACAGTTGCGAAAAATGACGAAATTTACCCGACACGATTTTTGTTCCCGATCAACCTGTCAGATTTGAGCCCATTCCGACAAAGTTGCGAAAAATGACGAAATTGACCCCGGCGCGATTTTTGTTTACGATCAACCTGTCAAATTTTATCCCATTCCGACACAGTCGCTAAAAATGACGAAATTGCCCCCGGCGCGATTTTTGTTTCCGATCAACCAGTCAAATTTAGACCATTCCGACATCGTTACGAAAAATGACGAAATTGACACTGGCGTAGTTTTTGTGTTCGAACAACTAGTCAAATTTTAGTCTATTTCGACACAGTCCAGAAAAATGACGAAATTGCCTCCGGCGCGATTTTTATTTCCGATCAACCTGCCAAATTTTAGCCCATTCCGACATAGTCGAGAAAAATGACGAAATTGCCCCCGGCGCGGTTTTTGTTTCCGATCCACCTGTCAAATTTTAGCAAATTCCGACACAGTTGCCAAAAATGACGAAATTCACCCGACACGACTTTTGTTCCCGATCAACCTGTCAAATTTGAGCCCATTCCGAAAAAGTCGCGAAAAATGACGAATTTGACTCCGGCGCGATTTTTGTTTCCGATCAACCTGTCAAATTTTAGCCCATTCCGACACAGTCGCAAAAAATGACGAAATTGGCCCCGGCGCGGTTTTTATTTTCGATAAACCAGTCAAATTTTAGCCCATTCCGACATCGTCGCGAAAAATGACGATATTGCCCCTGGCGCAGTTTTAGTTTTAGATCAACCAGTCAAATTTTAGCCCATTCCGACACAGTCCAGAAAAATGACGAAATTGGCCCCGGCGCGATTTTTGTTTCCGATCAACCTGTCAAATTTTAGCCCATTCCGACGCAGTCGCGAAAAATGACGAAAATGCCCCCGGCGCGATTTTCGTTTCCGATCAACCTGTCAAATTTTAACCCATTCCGAAACAGTCGAGAAAAATGACGAAATTGGCCCCGGCGCGATTTTTGTTTTCGATCGACATTTCAAATTCTAGCTAATTCCGACATAGTTGCGAAAAATGACGAAATTCACCCGGCACGATTTTTGTTCCCGATCAACCTGTCAAATTTGAGCCCATTCCGACACAGTCGCGAAAAATGATGAAATTGACCCCGGTGCGACTTTTGTTTCCGATCAACCTCTCAAATTTTAACACATTCCGACACAGTCGCGAAAACTGACGAAATTGCCCCCGGCGCGATTTTTGTTTCTGATCAACCTGTCAAATTTTAGCCAATTCCGACACAGTTGCGAAAAATGACGGAATTCACCTGGAACGATTTTTGTTCCCGATCAACCTGTCAAATTTGAGCCCATTCCGACACAGTCGCGAAAAATGACAAAATTGACCCCGGCGCTGTTTTTGTTTCCGATCAACCTGTCAAATTTTTGCCAATTCCGACACAGTGGTGAAAAATGACGAAATTGCCCCTGGCGCAATTTTTGTTTCCGATCAACCAGTCAAATTTTAGCCCATTCCAACACAGTCGTGAAAAATGACGAAATTGCCCACGGCGCGGTTTTTGATTCCGATCAACCTTTCAAATTATAGCCAATTCCGACAAAGTTGTGAAAAATGACGAAATTCACCTGGCACGATTTTTGTAACCGATCAACCTGTCAAATTTGAGCCCATTCCGACACAGTCGCGAAAAATTACGAAATTGACCCCGGCGCGATTTTTGTTTCCGATCAACCTGTCAAATTTTAGCCCATTCCGACACAATCGCGAAAAATGACGAAATTGCCCCCGGCGCGATTTTTGATTCCGATCAACCAGTCAAATTTTAGCCCATTCCGACATCGTTACGAAAAATGACGATATTGACCCTGGAGTAGTTTTGTGTCCGACCAACAAGTCAAATTTTAGTATATTCCGACACAGTCCAGAAAAATGACGAAATTGCCTCCGGCGCGATTTTTATTTCCGATCAACCTGTCAAATTTGAGCCCATTCCGACACAGTCGCGAAAAATCATGAAATTGCCCCCGGCGCGATTTTTATTTCCGATCAACCTGCCAAATTTCAGCCCATTCCGACACCGTCGCGAAAAATGACGAAATTCCCCCCGACACGATTTTTGTTTCCGATCAACCTGTCAAATTTGAGCCCATTCCGACACAGTCGCGAAAAATCATGAAATTGCCCCCGGCGCGATTTTTATTTCCGATCAACCTGTCAAATTTTAACCCATTCCGACAGTCCAGAAAAATGACGAAATTGCCCCCGGCGCTATTTTTGTTTCCGATCAACCTGTCAAATTTTAGCCCATTTGACGCAGTCGCGAAAAATGACGAAATTTCCCCCGACACGATTTTTGTTTCCGATCAACCTGTTAAATTTTAGCCCATTCCGACCCAATCGCGAAAAATCATGAAATTGCCCCCGGCGCGATTTTTGTTTCCGATCAACCTGTCAAATTTTAGCCAATTTCGATACAGTCGTGAAAAACGACGAAAATCACACAGTACGATTTTTGTTCCCGATCAACCTGTCAAATTTGAGCCCATTCCGACGCAGTCGCGAAAAATTACGAAATTGCCCCCGGCGGAATTTTTGTTTCCAATCAATCAGTCAAATTTTAGCCCATTCCGACACAGTCCAGAAAAATGACGAAATTGCCTCCGGGGCGATTTTTATTTCCGATCAACCCGCCAACTTTCAGCCCATTCCGACACAGTCGAGAAAAATGACGAAATTTCCCTGGGCGCGGTTTTTGTTTCCGATCAACCTGCCAAATTTTAGCCAATTCCGACACAGAAACGAAAATTGACGAAATTCACTCAGCACGATTTTTGTTCCCAAACAACCTGTCAAATTTGAGACAATTCCAACACAGTCACGAAAAATGACGAAATTGACTCCGGCGCGATTTTTGTTTCCGATCAACCTGTCAAATTTTAGCCCATTCCGACACAGTGGCTAAAAATGACGAAATTACCCCTGACGCGATTTTTATTTCCGATAAACCAGTCAAATTTTAGCAAATTCCGACACAGTTGCGAAAAATGATGAAATTCACACGGCACGATTCTAGTTCCCGATTAACCTGTCAAATTTGAGCCCATTCCGACACAATCGCGAAAAATGACGAAATTGCCCCCGGCGCAATTTTCGTTTGCGATCAACCTGTCAAATTTTAGCCCATTCCAACACAGTCGCGAAAAATGACCATATTGCCCCCGGCTCGATTTTTGTTTCCGATCAACCTGTCAAATTTTTACAAATTCCGACACAGTCTAGAAAAATGACGAAATTACCTCCGGCGCGATTTTTTTTTCCGATCAACCTATCAAATTTCAGTCCATTCCGACACAGTCGAGAAAAATGACGAAATTGCCCCCGGCGCGGTTTTTGTTTCCGATCAACCGGTCAAATTTTAGCCAATTCCGACACAGTTGTGAAAATCGACGAAATTCACTCGGCACGATTTTTGTTCCCAATCAACCTGTCAAATTTTAGCCATTTCCGACACAGTCGCGAAAATTGACGAAATTCACTCGGCACGATTTTTGTTCCCAATCAACCTGTCAAATTTTAGCCATTTCCGACACAGTCGCGAAAATTGACGAAATTCACTCGGCACGATTTTTGTTCCCAATCAACCTGTCAAATTTTAGCCATTTCCGACACAGTCGCGAAAATTGACGAAATTCACTCGGCACGATTTTTGTTCCCAATCAACCTGTCAAATTTTAGCCATTTCCGACACAGTCGCGAAAATTGACGAAATTCACTCGGCACGATTTTTGTTCCCAATCAACCTGTCAAATTTTAGCCATTTCCGACACAGTCGCGAAAATTGACGAAATTCACTCGGCACGATTTTTGTTCCCAATCAACCTGTCAAATTTTAGCCATTTCCGACACAGTCGCGAAAATTGACGAAATTCACTCGGCACGATTTTTGTTCCCAATCAACCTGTCAAATTTTAGCCATTTCCGACACAGTCGCGAAAATTGACGAAATTCACTCGGCACGATTTTTGTTCCCAATCAACCTGTCAAATTTTAGCCATTTCCGACACAGTCGCGAAAAATGACGAAATTGCCTCCGGCGCGATTTTTATTTCCGATCAACCTGTCAAATTTCAGCCCATTTCGACACAGTCGAGAAAAATGACGAAATTGCCCCCGGCGCGGTTTTTGTTTCCGATCAACCGGTCAAATTTTAGCCAATTCCGACACAGTTGTGAAAATCGACGAAATTCACTCGGCACGATTTTTGTTCCCAATCAACCTGTCAAATTTTAGCCATTTCCGACACAGTCGCGAAAATTGACGAAATTCACTCGGCACGATTTTTGTTCCCAATCAACTTGTCAAATTTGAGCCAATTCCGACACAGTCGCAAAAAATGACGAAATTGCCCCCGGCGCAATTTTTATTTCCGATAAACCAGTCAAATTTTAGCCCATTCCGACACAGTCCATAAAAATGACGAAATCGCCCTCGGCGAGATTTTTGTTTCCAATCAACTTGACAAATTTTAACCCATTCCGACGCAGTCGTGAAAAATGACGAAGTTGCCCCCGGCGCGATTTTTGTTTCCGATCAACCTGTCAAATTTTAACCCATTCCGACACAGTCACGAAAAATGACGAAATTGCCGCCGGCGCGATTTTCGTTTCCGATCAACCTGTCAAATTTTAGCCCATTCCGACACAGTCGCGAAAAATGACGAAATTGCCCCCGGCGCGATTTTCGTTTCCGATCAACCTGTCAAATTTTAGCCCATTCCGACACAGTCGCGAAAAATGACGAAATTGACCCTGGCGCAGGTTTTGTGTCCGATCAACCAGTCAAATTTTAGCCCATTCCGACACAGTCCATAAAAATGACGAAATTGCCTCCGGGGCGATTTTTATTTCCGATCAACCTGCCAAATTTCAGCCCATTCCGACACAGTCGAGAAAAATGACGAAATTGCCCTCGGCGCGGTTTTTGTTACCGATCAACCTGTCAAATTTTAGTCAATTCCGACACAGTTGCGAAAATTGACGAAATTCACTCGGCACGATTTTTGTTCCCAATCAACCTGTCAAATTTGAGCCAATTCCGACACAGTCACGAAAAATGACGATATTGACTCCGGCGCGATTTTTGTTTCCGATCAACATGTCAAATTTTAGCCCATTCCGACACAGTAGCTAAAAATGACAAAATTCACCTGACACGACTTTTGTTCCCGATCAACCTGTCAAATTCGAGCCCATTCCGACAAAGTCGAGAAAAATGACGAAATTGACTCCGGCGCGATTTTTGTTTCCGATCAACCTGTCAAATTTTAGCCCATTCTGACACAGTCGCGAAAAATGACGAAATTGGCCCCGGCGCGGTTTTTTTTTCGATAAACCAGTCAAATTTTAGCTCATTCCGACATCGTCGCGAAAAATGACGAAATTGCCCCTGGCGCAGTTTTAGTTTCCGATCAACCTGTCAAATTTTAGCAAATTTCGACACAGTTGCGAAAAATGACGAAATTTACCAAACACGATTTTTGTTCCCGATCAACCTGTCAAATTTTAGCCCATTCCGACACAGTCCCGAAAAATGACGAAATTGCCTTCGGCGCGATTTTTGTTTCCGATCAATATGTCAAATTTGAGCCCATTCCGACAAAGTCGCGAAAAATGACGAAAATGACCCCGGCACGATTTTTGTTTCCGATCAACCTGTCAAATTTTAGCCCATTCCGACACAGTGGCGAAAAATGACGAAATTGCCCCCGGCGCTGTTTTTGTTTCCGATCAACGTGTCAAATTTTAGCCAATTCCGACACAGTTGCGAAAAATGACGAAATTCAGCCGGCACGATTTTTGTTCCCGATCAACCTGTCAAATTTGAGCCCATTCCGACACAGTCGCGAAAAATGATGAAAATAACCCCGGCGCGATTTTTGTTTCCGATCAACCTCTCAAATTTTAGCCCATTCCGACACAATCGCGAAAAATAACTAAATTGCCCCTAGCGCGATTTTTGTTTCCGATAAATCGGTCAAATTTTAGCCAATTTCGACACAGTTGCGAAAAATGACGAAATTCACCCGGCACGATTTTTGCTCCCGATCAACCTGTCAAATTTGAGCCTATTCCGACACAGTCGCGAAAAATGATGAAAATAAACCCGGCGCGATTTTTGTTTCCGATCAACCTCTCTAATTTTAGCCCACTCCGACACAATCGCGAAAAATAACTAAATTGCCCCTAGCGCGATTTTTGTTTCCGATAAACCTGTCAAATTTTAGCCAATTCCGACACAGTTGCGAAAAATGAGGAAATTCACCTGGAACGATTTTTGTTCCCGATCAACCTGTCAAATTTGAGCCCATTCCGACACAGTCGCGAAAAATGACAAAATTGACCCCGGCGCGATTTTTGTTTCCGATCAACCTGTCAAATTTTTGCCAATTCTGACACAGTCGCGAAAAATGACGAAATTGCCCCTAGCGCAATTTTTGTTTCCGATCAACCTGTCAAATTTTAGCCCATTCTGACACAGTCGCGAAAAATGACGAAATTGCCCCCGACACGGTTTTCGTTTTCGATCAACCTGTTAAATTTTAGCAAATTCCGACACAGTTGTAAAAAATGACATAATTCACCCGACACGATTTTTGTTCCCGATCAACCTGTCAAATTTGAGCCCATTCCGACAAAGTCGCGAAAAATGACGAAATTGATTCCGGCGCGATTTTTGTTTCCGATCAACCTGTCAAATTTTAGCCCATTCCGACACAGTCGCGAAAAATGACGAAATTCACCCGGAACGATTTTTATGATCAACCTGTCAAATTTGAGCCCATTCCGACATAGTCGCGAAAAATGA
>NW_019263205.1:0-9164 GCF_002742605.1 Olea europaea var. sylvestris
GTATTTTTACCAATGGATCGCATATTCAGGCCAACTCCTTGGCGGCCAGGGTTAACCTTTTCCGGGTAGACACCATCCTTGGGGTGCAAATATTGTACCTCTCCATTAGGGAACACCCTATAAAATTGGTACTTAATCTTGTACTTGGACCTTAGCCTAGTCCCAAGTGCCAAACACTGCTCTTTCCTAGCCAATTTCAATAGATTTGGGCCCTGCCTCATTATGGCGGCTCCACCGGTGGGCATCTCGAAAATTTGTTCCTTAGGCGAGTCCCATGTGATGACGTAGAATTCTTCCACCTGAGCCTTGCGCAATAGGCCGCCCGTGCTGCCACCAAAGATTGGTGATGGTGTGTTAGGATCCAATTCTGGCGGGGTGAAGCCCACCGGAGCCTCCTTCTCTACCTCTTTCGTGGCGGGTGCCTCCTCCGCCATGGCTCGAATGGGGCGGTATGCAACGGTGGATGTCTTTAGTGACCTAGGACTAGGGAATGATGCAAGGGAAGATTGCTTCCACAATACCGACATACGATCACCAGATTTTGCAGCGGAGATCGTGGCCGGAAAGATGGAGGCTTGGGTTGCCATAGCCATGGGGAAGAATTTAGAGAATTTTGTGTTGTAATTGGTAGGATTTGTGGTTTGTTCCAGAATAAAATTTGATGAAGAAAAGGTCTATTTATTTATTTTTTATTTTTTATTTTTTGTGTGGAGGAAAATTTGAGTGTAGGATAAGGTGATAGGGGTTGGACCAATGGCAAAGTGTGGTTTTGATACGCAGTCTCAGCTTACTGATCAAGCCCTGTCTTGTCTTGCCACGTGTCTTTTGGTCAATCGTAGATACTGTACTGGATAATGTAGGGCGAATTTGTCAATTTTGTCCTTCAATTCAATTGGGGAGCTTGAATACTTGGAAGTGATGGACTAGTTGGTGTCCAAAATTTTCAGGTTAAAAATGTAATAGTATCAGCAAAATTCAATTAGTGCTTGACAAAAATCAAACTTTATGTTTAGCCACACATTTTATAAGATCCAAAATTTTAACTTTTTTTTTTCCATCTCACGTTTTATGAACTTTTATTTAAATATTTAAATATGCTATCACTTTTATCAAAAGTTGTGTCATGTAAGTGTCTTGCAAAGACGTTTGTTCGGCATAGTATGAACTTTATGTGTTACCAATTTGTCTACTGATTCGAATTAAGTTTTAATCGATGAGGGTTGTGATAAGCAAAACCATTTCTTATTGGTAAATTCACAGAAATAAAGGAAACAAATTAACAATATCTTTGGTGAAGTGGATTGAAACGCAGAGTCAGCATACTGTGTGATCAAATTGAGTTCACTTCTAAACCTGTCATTTGAACAATAATTACTATTAAACGAGTCATTAATCCTCTGCTTAAGTTAAACACAACTTCTGACGGTTAAGGGATTTAAGAAAAATTTCTACTCCTTTACTTCACAAGATTTCATATTGAAATGCTGTTGGGAACACCCTTGCCAGTAAGTCCTCCATTTCTACTGTAATCTGAGGTATTGGGATATAACAAGGTGTAGGGAACATTTACAGGCCCAACTCGATTCTTTAATCTCTTGTCGGAGTTCCTCGACATTATCCTTTGTTCAATATCCACCAGTTTGTTACTAAACCGCATAAATGCCTGTTTTGGTATAATATCTGCTGTCCACTCGGGAGTGTCTCTCTGTCCTAGATAAATTTCATCTGTGGAATGCCTGGATAATATTTCTATTAGAGAAATGCCAAGAAGGGTTTGGAACTGGGGTGTAATCGTTTTCAGGATGGCCGCATCAGCGTTTGACTCCAGCTCAGCATACTCAGGAGTGTCCTGTTCAGGCATCAATCGGCGGCTGAGAGTTGGTCGATTTGGAAGGTAGCCAGCATATGGATATTGTCCGAAGTTGACTGCTGCGTGAAGAGCAGTAGCTACCCAAATTATGATTGTACATGTCTCCATGAGATCATCTCTTGTCTGCATCTTAGGCCACCATGGTTTGTCTTTTAAGTCCCCATGGCCCTCCTCAAGAAGCTCCTTCCACCAGGACTGGAGTTCCGAATCGCCTTGAATGATGTCATCGGAGTGGTAATAGAATGAACAATACTCTTCAACCCAATCTTTAATTGCCGACCATATTTCAAGCCCATCGACTGCGTAAGGATAATCTTCTATTAGGAGTCTGAGGCCATTGGGTTGGCTTGGATCAGGAACTGCCACTCCTCTGCATTGGAGCAAATATCATCAACTAGACAATGAACATCAGGTTGCTGAAGATTAAACCTAAATACATAAATGTTTTACCTTTGTAATGGCTTAAGCTTTTAGATGGGAAAATTCAATGATAAACTGATTTTACAGCGTTCTGGCTTACCTTTTGAGAAGATCTGCAGGGAGTGCCTGCTCTGTAAAGTTCCAGCTCTTATAGATGACAGAAGACATTTCCATCGAATATCTTCCCGGGAATACTGTTGTCTCGAGTATCCCACCTGCATTGATGAGGATCTGCCTAGCCAAAGCGTTTATGTTCATTGTATCACGGAAATGGGGATGCAGCAGCTTGTATATCGGGTGAAGCACGCTCAATTGCCTGTTCGTTGCAATGATAAATGGCTCTATCACTGCATGGGTGTTCAGCCTGCATTCAAAATTAATGTAGTTATTTACATTTGTATAGAACTTCCTACCATTACTATTAGTTCAACTTCTTTCTTTTGCAAGTGTACCAATGGCTGATCATTTGATGATATCCCGAATCATTTATAGCAGCATAAGCTTTGGCCAGCTGCCAAATTGAACCTTCGATTCCATGCTCTGCAGGAGTAAATACTCGACTAATGGCACCCTGTTCTTTATTCTCGAAATTTGGTAAGCTCAATTCAATTGCCAACGGCTTCAATGTCCCATCATCTTGTAGTAAAAGGAGAGTTCGAGTAGCATATGTCCTTGTGTTTGTGTCCTTGTTTATCCGTTCAAGGTACGGCATAAGTGCATCATGATGATCTAGTATGAACATCTTATTCTGCTCAATTGCCTTTTCTTGCATAAAACAAGTAATGAGATCAATAACTTATCGTGAATCTTAATCTGTGTAAAACAGGTAAAATAGATAGATACCTCATATATTCTTATCCCATTCATGTTTTTCTCGATGTGCTCCCTTGTGATTGAACTGTTTTGGTTGCCATATATTTCAGGGTCTAGCTTACTAGTTGGGGGAAACTCCTGTTACAAAATTAATGAACATTTTATATCAGAAAACAGAAATATTTTATAGAAAACTTAGGAATACAGTTCTTTCACCTCTAGGCGTCGAATAACAACAGGATTCACTCCAGCTAGCATTTCTCGTCCGAACTCTATGTCTGTTCTCCACGCAGTCTTATCCTCTGAAAACGTCCCAGTAAAAGGCCTCGTAATTATTGTGATCGACTTAATAAAAGCATCATTTAATTGTAAAATTTGTAATCTATGCAAAATCATTTTATTACCTCTGATAACATCAGGCATTGGGAATTTCAGGAATTTCTCACCATCTGAACGAAGAAGTTCATGGAGCAATTCCCAAGAGACGCATTGCTTAAGTTTCGTAAGATTGTGGCCATCAGGTAGCTTAACCCCACCATCATACAGGTCAAGTACATCTTGGAATGTATCGAACTCTTTAAATGTTTTGTCAGTTATGGATTTTATCTCTGGAAGCAATACCTGACCCAGGGATTTAAGAGCATAAGCAATGAAATCTGAGAACTTCACTTGGTTGAAACGCTCATCTCGTGGAACATAAATGTTTAAACTTAAGAGAGGCAATCGACTTTCTGACATAGGATCTGTAAATTCAATTGCAGAAATAGTTTTAAGGAAGTGCTTAATATGATACCTCAATATTTATTGATTTTGAACATAGAAGTTTGTTTCTCTTGACCTTTTTTATTTGGTCGACGACCTGTTCTTCCTCTACGTGGGTACGGATATTCCTTTGATCCACCAAGCACGGGGCGTGCATAGTCTGATCCCTCTTCAGGACTTCCCAAGTCATTGTAGAATGCATAGTCATAGACTCTGTCCCA
The DNA here is from genome assembly GCF_002742605.1 of Olea europaea var. sylvestris. Taxonomy (NCBI): domain Eukaryota; kingdom Viridiplantae; phylum Streptophyta; class Magnoliopsida; order Lamiales; family Oleaceae; genus Olea; species Olea europaea. The sequence continues at coordinate 4,087 of NW_019263205.1, forward strand.
TTCTTTTAGCATGCCCGACCCATCGCCACGAAGATTGATGAGCTCTTCTTCCCTATATAGGCGTAGTGGTTCGGGCGTATCACCTGGCAGGTATGTCTGATTATACAATAACAAGATTATCGGAATTCAGTGACTGATATTTGTTTTAGTCAATCTTAGAATGAACTAAATTTTCTAATTACTTGTTTGGAGATTACTCTACAAGATAAAATAATTATGTAACTACTGAGCTTTGTTAATTGTTCTATGAGTAGTTAACATAGTAATCAGAAAGAAAATAAAATGTCTGGAAAAAGTTCAACATTGTAGTAAAGAATAATAGGATAAGATTTTGACACAGCACATACAAATCTGATAAATTTACTTTCAGTTATTGAGAATTTAATGATATGATCGGACAAGTGCTTTCTGCAGTCATGATCCAAATCATTTCTTGAATGATCGAAAGAAATCATATCGTTTGGTTTTTCTTCAACTTTCATAAATTACCACTGAGTTTTTATTTTTATTTTTATTTAATTTTTCAGGCTATATATGCTTGGCGTTGGCGTACCTTGTTTACGAAGAAGACACGATCGTACTTATAACGATGTGCAGGATAAACCCAAGAATTGCAGACAAAATGGAGTTGGCCGTGTCCCGGAACATCTTCCAAGGTGACTGTCTTGATGTAAAACTGGCTATGGTGATGGTTTCTGACAATGAAAGCACCAGGAACTCCTAGAGACTCTTTCCAATCGAAATTAACGTCAAATGTAACGTCATCCTCGGCCGACAGTGATGTAAGCCTCGAGATCCAATTCTCCAAGAATGCTGGTTTTCCCAGTTTCCCTCTTGATCCATTTGCTATAAAATTGAAACCCATGAATTTGATAAGATAAAAGACTAATTGCTGGAGCCATATGCAATAGTTCATATGGGTGTTCTTGATTTGTGTTCTTTTTTAGTCATCCACATTTCTTCATTATTGTTCAATAGCTGGTTCAAGAAACTTGAAGAAAATTTACGAGAGACGAGAAGGGGAAAGAAGAAGAAGAGGAACAGGAGTCACCGTGAACAGCACTGATGAGCTGCAGTGAAACACCTTTGCCAAAGAGCTCATGAATTCGATCAAGAAGCGAAGCCCATATATCTGTCGAGTCCATAACATTCTTTTTCTTCAATACTACTCTGCCTTTAATCTTCTTTCCACAGCCAATACTCCTCGGCTCCTCTCGACTCTTTCCACACAACGTTTCGAGTAGTTTCTCCATCATCTCTATGCACGAACACTGGGGAAAAAAAAATGAAATCCCTATTGGAATTTGGAACAAAAAAACTACGTATGTTCCAGGAAGTAAAAGCTGAAAAGAAATGAAATAAGATGCTACACTTCACCTGATTCTCTTGAGTAGTGTTACAAGATTCTTAACTTGGATTACACTACTCATAAGCAGAATACAGTTTCAAAGATCAAGTTGATGCCTTTATATTGAGAAATGAATTGTGAGGCATGAGGGTATGCCAAGTTGACAGTTTTTATTGGTGGAAAAAAAGTGAGGAATTATTTTCCAATCTACTTGAGAAAAAGTCAAGAAGGATGCATCTAGTTCTGTGCCTACTGAGATGTTTCTCCTCGTGGATTGAAGTAAATATTTGTTCCACCTTGTTTGGCATGTTGTTTATGGGTATCCTTTTACTTCTTTTAAGAGAAAAGGAAATTAGAATAACTTATTTTCCCATCACTAAGGTCGTTGGACATATTGAAATAATCGAAGAATGCGAACAAAACTTGTTAATTTCTAAAAATGCCTAAAATTGAGAGTCAAGACTTATTGTTTCACGAAGAATGTATTCGAATCGTATTGAGAGAGAGAGAAAAAAAAAAAAAAAAAAAAAAAAAAAAAATTTTTTATTTTTTTTTAATATTTTTTTAAAAAAACAAATCTAATTTTCATTAATAATTTTTTAAAACAACCAAAGGATATCGAAAGTTTTAAGTCTTGACTTAGATATTAAAGACAAATGACAAATAACTCTTACCTAAACTTTAATTGAACAATAAAGACAGCCGTAATGCAGTTAATTAATGCGAAATAAATAAAAGAGGGTGTGATTATGATTCTTGAGATATTTTCTTGGAAATTTTCTATAACAGCTGTACATATATAATTACAAATAATATTGGTTAAATAAAACTGATACAAAATTTGAGAAAAGCACAATAAATAAATAAATAAATAAATAATCATAAGAATGCCAACTATATCGACTTAACAAATATATAAAAATATAAGATCGGTAAAATTTGTTTATGCTACAATAAATATCATAAAAATATAATAATACTAAAGAAAGACATCAATCTGTACTTGTTTTGTCTCATTTTTTGAAAATAGATTTTATAAAAAGTAATTTTTACAAAGATTGTATAGTTAGAAAGTGAGAAAATTTGAGTTTACGTACGAATTTAATTTATTGAAATAATGTGTAACGAAAAATGATTTTGAGAAAAAAATGAGTTCTAAAAAATGGGGCTCGAAAAAGACTTTATCTGTAGAAAAAATAAGTCCAAAAATAAAAAATAGTAACTTATATTTTCTGTCCCTTGTGTGCACGATAACAACTTCTAATGCTGATGTGGCAAAAGAATCTTATGGTTCTCGTGGTTATCTTTGTCACATCAGTAATAGCAAATTTTTATCATGCGGACCATCGTATCAATTTCATATAATGTTAATGTTAACTATTTATTGGACATTGAAAGTGAGATCATGAGAGAGAGATTATGTTTGATTCCTAATGTCTGTAATGCAAATTATTCAATTGCCTCTTGTTAGGTCATTTACTCTTTTATTGGTGCATCTTACAATATAATAAAATGTAATATGTTGTCCCATTCAGCATACTCGACACTTCGGGATATGTGTAACACGTTATATTTAATTAAAATAAAATCGTTTGAAGTCTATTTATAATCATATTCAATTTAGCATGCTGATCATATATTTCGAACTTATGAATATTTTATATAGAAAAAATTTATTTCAATAATAGTATTTATGGAGAGAGGGAGGATTAAATAATTATTTTCAATTAGACTTTAGGGTTCGAAACTTAAGACACATTGACGGAACTTTTAAAAAATCCAACTTGAGCCGATTATTTTCATATCCGCAACTTATTAAACAAGTAATTTGTTTGATTGGTTGGAAAATTGGATTTGGTCGATTTTAATCATTGATTTAAAGTATAAAGTCTTTTAGAGACATCAAATGACGAATTACATATTTATAATTTATAGTGTTACAATTAATAATGTTAATTGTTTACTTGGTCTTGCGATAAAATAAAACGCACAATGTTGTTTCATTCAAAATATACTGTACCTTTGTGATGCATGTAACATGCTACATTATTTAAGATTAGACATAATTACAAAATAGAATTGCGTAAAGTTTTTGTCCATCGACTTCAATTAAATATGCCAGTCATCTATCTCGAATTGACAAGTATTTTATAAAGAACAATATATACAAATTAATCATGTAAATGAAGAGAGAGAAAGAGGTCTAAATATTTATTTCCAATTAGACTTAGCGCATGTCTGATTGGCCCTTTTTTCATGAATTTTTTTCATCAATTTTGTGTGTTTGATAGCAAATATTTTTCATGGAATTCGTTTTTCATCTTTTCCCCACACGTGCATTTTCCATGATTTGGTGGAAAATCAATTCTCACCAAAACAGTGAAAATTGGTTTTCCAGCTTTTTTTTTTTAGCAACGGGAACAAATTTTATCCTTTAATTGACAATTTTCATGAAAAATAAAGTTAAATAAACACTAAAAGATAAAAAAATTCAATATTTTTTAGATGAAAAATTATACCAATCAAACACATTAATTGAAAATTTCCAAAAATAAAAAAGGTTCTAGGCAATTCAATTCACTAGAATTCGTTTTCTTTCCACTCAAATTACATCCTAACAATCAAACGGACCCTAAGGTTTGAAATGTATGATATTTTTATAGCTCTTTAAAATGCAACTTGAGCAAATTATCATCATATTTGCAACTTATTAAAACTTTATTTAGTTGGTTAAAATTTGTTCTGAGACAATTTTAATCAATGATTTAAAGTATCATCTCTTTTAGAGATTGATATGACTTGTATATCTATTATTATCTTGTTACAATTCATAGATGTTAATTAGATCAGAGACTTGTATAAGTTTATTTTGAATCACTGCAGAGTGAAAAAATATTAGTCAAGCAAAGATTAAAATCGACCTCTTTTCAATATGTGTTTCGGTATTCAGTTCTCGAATATTTGCAAATCAACTAATTAGATATAATGGTGCTTAAAGAACAACAATACATTTGATACATTGAATTGGATACAACAATTGACAAAATTCGTAATATAATGTTCTTTCATTATTCTGTCGCATCTTCAATAAACCGTAGGAAATACGACGTGTAAATTTGATTTATAAGTCAACCATAAATTAATTATCCTTTACTTCCAGGTGCATATCAGCACTATATCTTGCTGCTGATGGAAAGAATCACAAACAAATATAAAAAAAGATGTTGGCCACCGCCACCCCACAAAAAAGAAAAGTAAAAGGACTAAAGGGGGTGGAATGAAGTTGTAAAGATTTGATAGGAAAAGGACTTCTTCGTTTATATTCTTTCCTTGGGTGTGTTCCTTGATCATTCTGATATGTTTTCCCTTTTAGTCGTAATTAAAAAAACTTGTGTTTTAATAATCGATCTAGGAAATAAGAATCGACTTGAAAAAAGTAAAGTGTTAAGGATCAAGAAAATGAACCGAAGTTCAATCGGTAGTTGAAAAACTTGAGGCGATTTGATTGGTGTTTAATTTATTTTTACTATTTAACATTTCAAATTTTTAATGTAATCAAATTGATTCGCGATTATTCCTATCAAATTGATTAACCTGATTTGATTTTGAAAATAACTGAGTAGAACTCTATTCTCAACATTATCGACATTTCTTGACTAACATTGGTTAGCAGTCGTGACGATCAAACTTGGCCAATAGGTCAATTTCCTTTGGTTAGTTAGTAGCTAGA
>NW_019263205.1:13751-17777 GCF_002742605.1 Olea europaea var. sylvestris
GACCCAACTTCTTGTGAAGTCATTTGGATTAAAGCATTGTTTCATGATCTTGAAGAATCTATCAACTGTACTCCGACCATTTATTGTGACAATGTCAATACAAAATATCTTTGTTATAATGATTTATTTCATTCCAAAATGAAGCATGTTGAAATTTATATTCACTTTGTTTGAGACAAAGATCAATCAGGGGTTGGTCGTGTTTACCATGTTTCTTCAGCTAATCATTTGGCATATTCACTCACCAAACTTTTGTCTACATCTCACTTTTAGTTATTATGGTCCAAGACAGGAGTTACTGATCAGAGGACCTTTATCTTGTGAGGACATGTAGACAAAGTTTTACAGCACTCAGAAAACTTTCCATCACGGTCCTACCATACATTAATTTCTTGTAAATCAAATGTAGTAGAATTATTATACACAAATATCAGTCTAGCAGGATTATTCTTTGTTTGTAATTGTAAAGTATTAGGATTGCTCATATGTAGCTTTATAAGTACTCGTTTGGTATAATTTTTGAAAAAACAAAAGAAACTTTTGAACTCAAAAGCTACTTTTGAACATGTTTGACTAATTTTATGAAATCACTTTTACTCATTAAAAAAGTCTTTAGAAGAAGTTGATCCAATATATCTTCCTTTAAAAGTACTTACGAAATAGGAAGTTCTTAAATCAGTTTTCAAATAAAAAACTAAGGTAATTTTTTCTAAAAGCTCTTCTATAGAAAGCAAAAACAAAAGTAAAAATCATGTCAAACGGACACTAAGTATTATCAATAACATCGGAAATATAAATTTGACATCTCAATATTAATACTTTAATAATTAATATCCTCTGACATTTTTCATGAAATCAAGTGTTTTCATAAGCATAATTTAATGTTTTTGATATTGGATAAATAATACAAAATACTAAAAAACTAAAATTAGCACAATCATTTTGTGAACTTTGTGATGGGGGGTCCTTGCTTTATGTAAACAAATCTCAAGTCTCTGAGCATTGTTGAATGAAGAAGAAGGCTTCATTTTGAGAAGAAATGACTTGGTATAATTGGGTAAGATGAAGCTTAGAACAAATTTTCACTATTCCACGTTTTATATTTTTAACATTTTTTTGATGTTGTCTTCTCATATTTCTTGTATTTAACTTTTAATTAGAAAATATGTATCATCCTTCCATTTAATTGTTTTATTTGAAATATACACAAAGCTTAGTAACTTACCAACAATAAATATATAACACTAAGGCTATGTTTGACGACCTTAAAATTTTTACATGATTTGCTACAGTATGATTCTCCATCACATTCATACAACAAATACTATTCAAAACTCTGACCAATAAAAAAATTATACTTTTTAACCACACATTCTACAACAAATACTATTCAAAACTCTTTAATTTACATAATAATGGGTGTCAAACAGGGGCTAAATTAGCATGATGAAGATTTTATAACTACCTAGAAGTATGTAGGGACATTAACAAAATATATATGAAATAATTTTTAACTATATGTTCAACAAATTAATAATCTTTGTTAATTAAAAAAGTTATTGTGCAACGGATCATATTAAATTAGAGAGGTCAAACTGTATATACAAAAGATCAGAACAAAGCGTGAGTCGCATCTGGTAGCAACAATGGCTTAAAATGTATGTTTTAACTCTTAAGGCAGTTGTGCCTACATAATTACATAAGGTGATAGCACTTAATGCTATAGAAGAATTGATCTTGATGGAGCATATATAACCCTCTCTAGTTTGAGGAAGATGAATGAACATATTGTTGGGAATCTACCTAACATGCGCAGCGGAAAATTAAAATAATTTTCGATTCCCACTAGAATTTATCTTTGTATTTAGATAGAAACTGTGATAAAAGTCATACCTTTTAAAGATTTGCAAACTCCTTAAATAAGCAACCCAATTAATTAATTTATCCAATACTTGTTAAATTAATTAATTGATAAATTGCAATCTTTCAATTCTCTTTTGTGTGCGACTCATCAGGTTCTCGATCACGATGCCTAACGACGTGAAATATTATTTTGATCTAATCAAAAATGATAAATTAAAACACTCTTTTAATTTATCACCAATTTACACTCGTCGTCCCAGATTGACATCTAGTAATGTGTCAGGGCAATATATGCGACGAAAAATGTCATGTGGTATGACAAAATCAAACTCGTTCGTTTATCGTGAAACTATAATCATTTCGTTAATATGATCCGATCAATTTACGAGATATGGAAGTGTGTCAATCTCAATTACCGATCATATCTTTCACTCCACTATTAAGTCAATAAGTCGAAAACTCCTTTTCGACTTATGAGTACACCTTGACCAAGGATTTCATTATCGACTTAGTTGAATGAAACGCAGATCATAATTTCTTACTATCTAAGAGTGACGAATTATCTACTGGTCATTCACAACCTTTATACGATTCTTTACATACCCGAACGATGCCATATTAGCGGCCCTTGGCAGAGCAACATCCAACATCGCCAAAGTATAACTGTCCTCGTATAAGGTACCATGACGACCTCATGTCAAATGACCAATTCCACTACCGAACGTTAGAGATTAACCACTGACACTCAGATAGTTATCTATGTGAAATCTCTCGGTGGGTCTCCAATGTTTTATTTTATAACAAAACATCCACGTGTTCATTTAAGTGTCACAACATTTTAACTTGTGAGATTAGCTACTTGCTTCACAAGTAAGAAATGCCACACGTGATGGTCTATCCGTAATAACGATATCCGTATCTTGTTATTACTTACGACCACGGACGATTTAAGATTCAACATATATAATTTATATCTCACGATCACAACTCCTTGTGATTAACAAATTACGAAAATTTGAATCTACGGACTCTATTATTTAATTTGATTGTCTATTAATAAAATAAGAGATCTTTCATTAAATCGCATTAATCATATATTAAAAGAATTTATATCCAAGGTTGATTAGACCTAGCGTACAACACTTACAAATTTTCACTTACACTAGATCCAATCACTTATGTATCCAATATCATAAGAGTGTACATGACGATCATGTTTATGCTACGACAACTCTTTATTAGTGGATCTGCAATATTGTCAAATGTGGAAATTCGTTCTTCTCTTTAGTCATTTCTGTGTATTATCTTTCTGACGAAATTATATCGCCTTAATACATGTTTGGATTATTGATGAGACTTTAGTTCCTTCGCTTTCACAGTGGTTCTATTGTTATCACAATACAATGGTATGTGATCAATAATATTAGGAACTACTACAAGTTCATTAATGAATATCTTGATCCACATTGCAACTTTTTGCTACTTCTGAAGTAATCATGTATTAGGTTTCCGCTATTGAATCAACGATTGGTTCATGTTTGGAACCTCTCCAACACACCGTTTAAGAGTAAACCAATTTCTCTATATAAAATCTTCTCAATATTTTATCTATATAGATTGGAATGAGTTAAGCATTCTTCTAGATCTATCTCTATAGATCAAGTTGTTTCCCCATATTGTTCATGGATAAATCCTTTAACAACCACAATTTCAACTATTAAAATGTAGGGATGTCGTTTCCTATTAATAATATGTCTTACATATAATATTAAGAATGCGACAATGCTCTCACTATCTTCTTGTAAACACACAATTCATTTTCATATTTGATAAAATCAAACCTTTTGATTTTACATCAAATTGAAGATTTCAACTCCAAAAGACTTGCTTTAACTCATAGTCACAATATGCAACTATTGCAACTAAAACTCAAATGGACTTCAGCAAAGCTGCAGGATAAAGTTTCACCAAGGTCAATACTTAACATTTTGCTACTAACTTTGCTTTGTATGTGTGGATATTTCTATCCATGTCAACCTTTTATTGTAAACCATTTACAACATATGGGTTTTATCCCATCAGGAGGGTCGACCAAGGTCCAAACCTTGTTCACATACGTCGAGTTCATCTCGAGTTTCACGACCTCTTGCTATCTCTTTTAAG
>NW_019263206.1:0-761 GCF_002742605.1 Olea europaea var. sylvestris
AATATTTCGAGATGCATCGTTGTAACCGGATGGAGTACTCGAGCTACCCATAAACAGATTAAATTCATTACTAGTAAAATTCATCTATAACTAGTATAGTATAAAATATAGAATATTAGAGTGTGACTGTATGAGAGTGAAAGAAATTGAATATAAGATTGAGAACAAAGAAATTGGAGTTGAAACTTGAATCTATAATACTGTAAGTTAAAATCGATTTAAACAAATTGATTTGAAACTAAAAAATTTACCCCATATTTATAACCCAAAAAATCAATTTTACCTCCAAATTTGAATTTCAAATATGAACCTCGTAAATTGAATTAGAAAATCAGACAATTTAACGTGTTTTTTTATCAGTCAACTAGGCTGCCTTAAGGCAGCACCTAGCTGCTTGTAACGGCAACTTGACCATTTTAAATTTTTTTTGACATTTGAAATATGAATTTCGGGCGGGCCTTGTCACAGGCCAAAAATGGCTTGTGACACGAATGGGCCAGCTAGGGCTCAAGCCAACACCCTAAAATGGGGCTCGGCCCGAGCCACCGAGCTGGTTTAACATCATCTCTCCGCACAGTGCGGAGAGTTTTTTTTAACTCCGCACATGATTTACCATCTCTTCACACTGTGCGCAGAGATTTTTATTTATTTTATTTTTTATTTTTTTCTCATGACAGTTTATATATACTAAAATTATTATTATTTTTTAATGCTAATGGCATGATGTGTGGAAGAACATTTGTCTGACCATAAACAAAATG
>NW_019263206.1:15699-27591 GCF_002742605.1 Olea europaea var. sylvestris
TTTTGTTGAAATGGAATCAAAGGCAACAAATAAGAAATGAAAGGCTCCTAATTATGCACCGCGAAGAGACAATTCCAAAAAGGTTAAGAAGTTCAAAGGGAATTGTTACAACTGTGGAAAGCCTGGACATCGTTCAAGTGAATGTCGAAAGCCAAAGAAGAATGCTCAAGCCCACATGGTTGCAAATAACACTCTATCCGATGGATTTCAAGAACTGAGTTTATCTATAGTAGTGTCCGAATGCAACATGATTGGAAATCCTAGAGAATGGTGGATTGACATCGGCGCTACCCGCCATGTGTGTGCGGACAAGGAGATGTTCTCCAACTATCAATAATTGAATGGAGAACAACTATACATGGGAAATTCTGCAAGTTCCAAAGTTGAAGGACAAGGTAAAGTCACTTTGAAGATGACATCCGGGAAAGAACTCGTCCTCAACAACATCCTATATGTGCCGGATATAAGAAAGAATTTAGTGTCCGGGTCTCTACTTAGCAAGAATGGTTTTAAACTTGTATTTGTATCCGATAAATTTGTGTTGTATAAAAATGAGATGTATGTAGGGAAAGGATACATGTGTGATGGAATGTTCAAGCTGAACGTTCTTACAATTGTACCGAAGCAAGTCATTATGAATAAAACTATAAATTCCGTTTACTTGCTTGAGCCTTCGTGTTTGTGGTATAGTCGATTAGGACATGTGAATTACAAATTGTTGCGCAAACTAATGAATCAAAGTTTAATTTCGGCTCATAAAATCAATCCTAATCATAAATGTGAAATATGTGTTGAAGCAAAATTGGTTAAAACACTGTTCCATTCAATATAAAGGAACACAACCCCTCTTGAATTGATCCATAGCGATATATGCGATCTAAAATTTGTACAAACTCGAGGTGGTAAGAAATACTTTGTGACATTTATTTATGATTGTACAAAGTTTTGCTATGTCTTTCTTTTGAGAAGTAAAGACGAAACCTTAGATGCATTCAAAACCTATAAGGTTGAAGTTGAAACGCAACTTGAAAAACGAATAAAAAAATATTCGTAGTGATAGAGAAGGTGAATATGGGGAACCGTTTGAAGACTTTTATTCTGAACATGGAATTGTTTATCAAACAACGACACCTTACTCTCCTCAATCAAATGGTGTTGCAGAATGCAAAAATCGAACACTTAAAGAAATAATGAATGCCATGTTAATAAGTTCGGGTTTACCACAGATCATGTGGGGGGAGGCTATTTTAACAGCAAATAGTCTTCTTAATAAAACACCTCTTAAGAAAATGGAAGAGACACCATATAAACTATGAAAAGGCTATCCTCCATCCTACCAATACTTGAAAGTGTGTGGGTGTTTGGCTAAGGTTGAGGTACCTAAGCCTAAACAAGTAAAAATCGGTCCTAAAACGATAGATTGCATATTTATTGGATATGCCAATAATAGTAGTGCATATCAATTTCTTGTACACAAATTCGAAATACAAGATGTACACTAAGGGACCATAATTGAATCAAGGAATGCGACATTCTTTGAAAATATTTTTCCTTGCAAAGATAAAAAAAAATACGAGTTCTAACAAGAGAACATATGAAACTACCAATGAAACTTCAAATGAGGAAGAACCAAGGCGTAGTAAAAGGGCTAGGACTTCCAAGACATTTGGCCCAAATTTTCTAACCTATATGGTAGAGGATGATCTAAAGACTTTTGATGAAGCAATGTCTACACCAGAAGCACCGCATTGGAAAGAAGTTATTAATAATGAGATAGATTCTATAATGCAAAACCATACATGGGAGTTGGTTGATTTACCTCCCGGTAACAAGTATTTAGAATGAAAATGGATATTCAAAAAGAAATTAAAAACTGATGGATCCATTGATAAATATAAGGCGAGATTGGTTGCTAAAGGATATAGGCAAAAGGAAAGACTTGATTTCTTTGATACCTACTCACCCGTGACTAGAATCACGTCGATAAGATTGTTAATTGCAATTGCGGCAATACATAATCTTAAGGTTCGTCAAATAGATGAAAAAACAGCATTCCTAAACGGTGAGTTAGAAGAGGAGATTTACATGGAGCAACCTGAAGGGTTCGTTTCTCCTAACCAAAAACACACAATGTGACAAATGTGTATATATTAAACATACACCGTATGCCTATGTAATTGTTTGTCTATATGTGGACGACATGTTAATAATGGGCAATAGTCACAAAATGTTGCTTAACACCAAAAAGATGCTAACAAAGCATTTCGATATGAAAGATATGGGTGTGGCAGATGTAATCCTAGAGATTAAAATCTCTAGAACGCAGGATGAAATTGTACTTTCACAATCTCACTACATAGAAAAAGTATTTAAGAAGTTTGACGTTTTTGAAAAAAGTCCTACAAGAACTCATCTTGATCTGAGTATGCACTTAGTCAAGAATACGGGAGAAAGCATATCACAACTAAGGTATTCACAAATAATTGGCAGTCTTATGTATATCCCAGCTGCACTCGACCGGATATTGCTTTTGCGGTGAATAAATTTAGTAGATTTACAAGTAATCCAAACCGTGATCATTGAAAGTCTTTGACGAGGGTTTTAAGGTACTTGAAGTATACCTTAACCTATGGATTACACTTCACAAAATATCCTGCGGTACTAGAAGGATATTGTTATGCGAATTGGATATCCGATATAAAGGATTCCAAGTCCACTAGTGGTTATGTATTCACCATTGGTGGAGCTGTTGTATCATGGAAATCAACAAAACAAATGTGTATAGCTCGATCAATGGTGGAATTTGAGTTTATTGCTTTGGACAAAGCTGGAGAAGAAGCAGAATGGCTTTGAAATTTCTTAGAAGATGTTCCATGTTGGCCCAAGTCAGTACCTGCGATAAGTATACATTGTGATAGTCAATCAGCAATTGGAAGGGCTCAAAGCAGCATGTATAATGGTAAGTCTAGACATATTAGTCGTAGACACAACACCATTAAGCAATTGATCTCAAATGGCGTTATCTCCATAGATTATGTGAAATCAAAGGAGAATATTGCGAATCTACTGACGAAAAGTTTGCCTAGAGATCAAATGCATTGCCTATCGAGAGGAATGGGATTAAAGCCTACTACGTAAGAGTTTTTGCAATGGTAACCCTACCTTGTTGACTGGAGATCCCAAGATCTTGATTCAAAAGAACAACTAAGTTGTAAAAATTTCATGAAGCACTTTGGAAATTAGAATTCCTAACCCATTCCTATGATACTAAAGTGCTTTCTGCAGAGTAAATAAAGGCTAAGATTATCTTTTAATGATTCCTATATCTTGATTAAGTCAAGTGGAGTAGGGCAGAATATTCTTAATAGGAGGTCACCTATGTAAGTGTGAGGTGGGGCCGCTTCGATAAGAATTGTTTAAGGTTTGAATTCTTTAAATACTTATGAAACCAAGAAGGGTTCAGGGCCAAAATGAACCAAGTCATGAGAACTAAGTACAGAATAGGGAAGATATCTGTGTGAGTATTGTTGTCTTGACTTACACCAAAGGCTAAGTGGTTCAAGACCTATGATTCACCAATTAGCGGAGTAAGTCCGATAGTATTTCACTAAGGGAGGTTCAAGGCCAGAAGCCACCATCCTTGATACAGTATTTTTTCGCACCCTCTCTACATTGCATCATATCATCACATTTGTATATACGTACCCGAATTTCCATTCATATGGGGGATTGTAGGAATTGGTTCAAATATTAAATGAAAAGGTGTGTAAAAATTGGAAAATGAAAAGGTGTGTAAAAAATGAAAAATGAAAATGTGTGACTACGTGTCAACTTCGACCAAATATTCGGACTTGATCCGATGGTCAAATTATAAAAGTAAATAGGTCAACTTACTCTACTCGTCGAGTAGATCATCGTGGTATATTTGAAATCTTGAAACCAATTTCGGATGAATGAGAATTTGAGGACCAAAGTTGGAAGAAATGAAATGTTGCAACTTTTCGAAAGGTACAGATTTTGGCCAAATGTTGCAACTTTTTTGAAAAGATACATGTTTTGACCCACACTATTTCATTTGCACCCTTTCTTCATCTATAAATAGAACCCTATGAACATAATTTTGGGTACACCAATTGCATTGAGCATTCATTCTCCTCTTGCAATTCTCTTCTTTCTAATTCTATAGCATTTCATACATTTCCTTTATAGAGGAGAAATTCTGTCAAAAGTTCGTCGATTTCTTGTGGTTTGAAGTGCTACTACCACAAGTTGTGAATTTATTGTATCTTGGGAGACAAGTGTGATTCACCGTGAGCACCGTAACGAGGCAATTTGTCTTAAAGAAAGAGATAACGTCTCGCCTTGGATTATTCTCTATTTCTACTCCTTCTTAATCCTTTTTTGCGTAATCTTTATACCGAAACTCCGTCCAAATTTTCATTCATATGAATTGTGTTTTGATCACGCTCTTGCGGGGTTAAAACTGGTCAAACAAATATATCAAAAACCAACCCTTACATAACCCTTTTATAAGTCGTCTCCAATAGATCTTACCAAGTGTGAGCACCGTAACGAGGCAATTTGTCTTAAAGAAAGAGATAACGTCTCGCCTTGGATTATTCTCTATTTCTATTCCTTCTTAATCCTTTTTTGCGTAATCTTTATACCGAAACTCCGTCCAAATTTTCATTCATATGAATTGTGTTTTGATCACGCTCTTGCGGGTTAAAACTGGTCAAACAAATATATCAAAAACCAACCCTTACATAACCCTTTTATAAGTCGTCTCCAATAGATCTTACCAAGTCCAATGTATCATTCTAGCTGCAGACCTGAAATAAATCATTGTGATGCATTAGCTCATAGCACACAAGAATTTGAAATAAGTAGCAAATTGGCACTATTCGTCCTAACCCAACTTATTCCACTTGTACTATCATCACTAGTTCATTGCATGTATTCATTACCACTACTGTTGCACATTCTACCGCTCAAAACTTTTTGACTTAAGCTGCTGCCCAATCATGGGCATTTGTGACACATAAAGAATGCCACAAAACACAAATTGAACGTCAATATTTTAATGCAACTCAACCATATAAAAGTGACAGAATATATGGAAATTGGAGGCAACAAGCTGGAAGCAGCTGCAATTTAGTTACTATGCATAGCTGTCGTTAGTTTGTCATCAAGGTAGTTATGGTAGTTAATCTATGTGTCAATTTTGTATTGGTTATTGTATTAGCTTGTTAGTTAACTGTCTATTTATACCAAAATGTAAAGCTCGCTTCATTGAATAAGATCAATCAAAGTTCATTTCCTTTCTTTTAATATGGTATTAGAGCAATAAGCTGCTTAATCGTCTCTGCAGTTTTTAATTCATTAAAAATTTGGATCTCTATTTCAAGCAGTATCACCATGACAACCATAGATGTTGATCAAAATCAATCAGGCCATTCTTCATCAATGAGCGATTCCGCTATTGATGATGATTTCAGTCTTTACCACTTACATCACTCGAATAATCCAAGCTTGATCCTTGCTCGCAACCATTAACTGGAGACAATTACGCCTCATGGAATCGTTCTGTGATGATTGCATTATCACTGAAGAATAAGCTAGGCATCATTGATGGTTCCATATCACGATCGAAAGGCAATGATGTTTTGCTTAAGTCTTGGATCCGCAACAACAATATTGTGATCTCGTGGATTCTCAATTCCATTTCCAAGGAGATCTAAGGTAGCATCATATATGCTGATTCCGCATATGAGATCAGGTTTGATCTCAAAGCAAAGTACCAACGGAGGAATGGTACTAGCATATTTCAGTTGAGAAGAAAATTGATGAACTTCACTCAAGGACAATCTTCTATAGGAGTGTATTTTACCAAATTGAAGACCATTTGGGAAGAATTGAGCAACCACAGACCTGTTTGCTTTTGTGGAAAGTGTGATTGTGGAGGCATCAAAAAGTCAGTTGATCACTATCACATGGAGTATGTTATGTCGTTTTTTTATGGGATTGAACGATTTATTTGCTTAAGCTACAAGGAGATCCTCCTGTATATAAGGCTTGATCCTAACCAATCAGTTGTTAGTAGCCACACGAACCATGCCATGGTGAATTAGGTATCTAAATCCACTCCAGATCAGACACATGAGTAGGTAAGGGACTTTATGCAAACTTTAAACCCTGGACAATACCAACACTCGATGAATATGCTGAGTACTCACCTTACATCAGCAAAGATTGATGCTAAAGAAGATGCTAAATGTGGCCATACATCAGGTACTAGTTTCTCCATTTCCCTTAACACAATACTCAATTTCCCTAGATATTAGGTGGTCGATTCATGGGCAACAACTTATATGTTTCACCAAATCCACATTCCATACAATGAAAGCAATTCAAAATGTATACATCACATTGCCAAACCATGAACGAATCCTTAAATACTTCAATGGGACTGTAAAAAATGGGTCCTGGTTTGATGCTTGAAGAGTATTGTTTGTACCCCAATTTAAGTTCAATCTATCGTTTTTCAGTTTATTAACCAGGGATTCATCTATGATTGTTAGATTTCTTACTGACTCTTGCATTATTCAGGACATGCCTAGCTTAAGGATGATTGGCAAAGGTAAATGAGTTTCTGATCTTTACGTATTAGATGCTGATCCATCTAATTCAGTTATTAATATTTGAAGTCCTACTCATGAAACATTTGATTCTGTGTGTTCAGCAATAAATAATATAACTTCTCACACTTGCCATCAGATGCGGAACTTATTATCCCCAAGTTTTTCAGCTCGATTGAAACTTAGTTCCACAAAAGATTAAGAAATTCAGGTATGATAATGCACCAGAACTGAAACTTACAGATGTATTTGCTTCAAAAGGAGTCATCAACCAATTCTCTTGTGTTGAGATTGTTGAAAGAAAACATCAACACCTTCTCAATGTGGCTAGAGCCCTATTCTTCCAATCACAAGTGCCTATCCAATTCTAGGTAGAATGTATGCTTACTGCCACATTCCTTATCAATAAAACACCTTCTCCTATCTTGCATAGAAAAACTCATTTTTCCCTTCTTTATAATGCAGCTATGGATTACAAATATCTAAGACTCATTAGATACTTATGCGTTGTTTCTACTTTAACTTCTCATAAATCAAAATTCCATCCAAGAGCTAAACCTCGTGGGTTTGTTGACTATACTTTTGGTGTAAAAGGTTATAGGTTGTATGATATTCTATCAAAATCCTTCTTCATTTTTAGAGATCATGTATTTCATGAACACCTTTTTTCCTTTCATTCCATTCAACACCCTAATGATTCGATTGATCTTTTCCTTAACATTGTTTTGCCCAAACTTGCTCAAGATATTTATTCTCCCTTTAATACAATTCATGATGTACTAAACACCTCTGTCAATAATGTTGATGGTCAATCCCTCAACAATCCTCTACAATCAACTTCCAATTCCTCCTACCACTAATTCCTAGAAAAACTACTAGAATCATCAAGCCACCTTCATACCTCAGAGATTTTCATTGCAATCTGTTGATAAATTCACCTCCATTATAAGACAACATCACATATTACCCCTTGTGCATATATCTGTCCTATAAAGCATTCTCACCTGCTTATTGTGCTTACCTATTGAATGTGTCTCCTAATTTTGAACCTCAATTCTATCATGAGGCTGTAAAATACACACTGAGGGAGGCTATGGGTAATGAGTTGGAGGCAATGGAGTTAAATAACACTGGTCAGTGATCAATTTACCTGGAGGGAAACATTCCATAGGCTGCAAATAGGTTTATAAAACCAAATACAAGTCAGATGGAAGCATTGATAGATATAAAGCTTGCTTTGTAGCAAAGGTGTACACTCAAGAAGAAGGTTTGGACTTCATTGAAAACTTTTCTGCAGCAGCCAAGCTTGTTATGGTCAAAATTCTTCTAGCCATTGCAACCATTAAGCATTGGCATATCCCTCAACTAGATGTGAATAATGCCTTCCTAAATAGAGATCTTTTTGAAGAATTTTTTTATGGATTTGCTTTTGGGATATAGCAAACAAGCTACTGCTAATGCACAGGGGGCGAGCAAATTGGTTTGCAGATTGCATAAGTCCATATATGGTCTCAAACAGGTATCAAGACAGTGGTTTTCAAAGTTCACAAATGCCCTCATTTCACATGGTTATCATCAATCAAAATCTAATTATTCCCTATTTACTAAAGGTTTTGGCAACTCCTTTGTGGCATTATTGGTTTATGTTGATGATATTATCATAACCGGTTCTGATTATGTCGACTCCTTGAAGGCCTTTTTCCATAGCCAGTTTAAACTTGAGGACCTTGGCCAGCTTGAAATTTATTGCTCACATAAAGGAATTTTCCCTTATTGGCATCATTATACACTTCAACTTCTTGAGGATACTGAATTTCAGGATTGCAAGCCAATTATCTTACCGAGGGATCCCAAGTTTCATTTATGTTCAATTGAAGGTGAACTTCTTACTGATAATTCTCTATACAGGAGATTGGTTGGTCGTTTGCTTTACTTAACCATTTCTAGGCCTAACATTACCTTTGCAGTTCATAAGTTAAGAGATTTTGTTTCTCAACCTAGGAAACCTCATCTCAATGTTGTCCACCATCTTTTACAATATCTTAAACCAACTCTAGGGCAAGGTCTTCTTTTTCAATTCAATCCTCTTTCCAATTTCAAGCATTTGCTGATGCTAATTGGGAGGGCTTGCCTCGACACAAGAGAATCAATTATAGGTTTCTGTGTCTTCCTTGGTGATTCTTTGGTGTCGTGGAAAGCAAAGAAACAAAGCACTTTGTCTAGATCTTCTGCTGAGGCGGAATATCGAGCATTGGCCTTATCTGGATTTAGCAATTGCTTCATAACCTTCGAGTTTCATCTCCTGCTCCTGCTTTAATATTTTGTGACAATCCAGCCGCCATACACATTGCTACCAATCCTATATTCCATGAAAGAACAAAGCAAATAGAAATAGATTGCCACTTCATTCGAGACAAGATTACCTATGGCTTTGTCAAGTTATTTCATGTCCGCATTCAATTTCAACTAGCTGATATCTTCACTAAGCCTTTAGCTGCCAATTCTTTGTTCCCATTGATGTCCAAGATGGCCATTTTCAATCCTCATGGTCCATCTTGAGGTGGCATAACGGAATATATGGAAATTGGAGGCAGCAAGCTGGAAGCAACTGCAATTTAGGTACACTGCATAGCTGGAGTTAGTTTGTTGTTAGGGTAGTTATGGTAGTTAATCCACTTGTCAATTTAGTGTTGGTTCTTGTAATTAGCTTGTTAGTTAACCGTCATTTTATACCAAAATGTAAAGCTCGCTTCATTGAATAAGAACAATCAGAATTCATTTCTTTTCTTTCAATTGGAAGCAATATACTACGAGTAACTCGTAGCATGTCCTTGAACTACGTAAACATGTCACATTACTATAATGGGATAAAAATCAGTACCTACAAGCTCAAAAGCTATGGATAGACATGAAAACAATCCCAAAGGCTAAAAGCAAATGTGATTAATGTCAAAACTGGACTAACAACGAAATCTAGCAATTCCTTTGATCAAATTTAGGTTCCATTATCATTACATGTCCTTAGTTCTAGTTCACTCCATCTCTCGCATCTTCTTCCCCCTTGATTAACAATAAGCTCTCCACATAGTAGTGAGCACCAAGCACTGGGAATTTAACTCATCCAACTATCTTGGTTTCCCTGGTTTCCATGTCATATAAGATTAGCTTTCTATGCCTTCTCTATACAAGTTTTCCATTTACACTGTTCATAAAACTATAAAAGTCCAAATCTAGCTCAAATGTGAACTTCTTACTCCAATATTCCTTCCCAACACTACCGTTTTCCATTGTCCATACTTGATATATTTTTCTAGGCTCTGACAAAATACGTGCTATCAGAGCAAAAGTTTCCTTCCAATTTATACAATCAAAATCATTCTGCGGCCCTACAAAAGAATCGGGCACCGGAACCAGCTTTAGCACCTCCCATCCTCATGTCAAATGAAGCAACTAAAGATATCCTGTCACTTTCAAAAACATTCTCTGCAAACCAATAAGCAAATCCCTTCAGGTTCACATCATAGGAATTCATCAGAAGGCCGAAATTATGATCAATTTCAACCTCCTCCAAGAATCAAAATTGGCTGACCACACCTTAGACCACGTTCTTCTCAATTTACCATCTTCATAACTAGAACCAATTGTTAAGACCTTGTAATCATCAGAAATTGAATCCCAACCAAATCCTATAGAAAGACAACTGGGACTTATATGCCTACCAAGTGGGAGCCCCCTGAACATTCCGGTGAAAGGTTCCATATCAAGATATTATCCACTGAGTTCCCCAGAATACAAATCAAGCCATTGATTGAGCCCGCATAAATCAATTTCGGGCCATAAGTGTAGGCCCGATCAAGCCCAATATTGAGATTTTCATTTGGGGAAATGGTGAGGAGATCGAGTAACATATGCTTGTTTCGACGGTGTAGTTCGTGAACAAGAAGGGAATGTCTTGCGTGGTTGGAAATGAAGCAGTTGAGGTACAATGAGACGAAGAAAGAGGGCGAGATTAAGGCGCGCCATCGGGTACATACGCACTTAAATCAGATGAGGGCTTTCACGGGAGTCTCGAGAGGATCACCACTATGACATCTTCCAGCAGGCTATAGTTCTGCATTTTTCGGACCTACACTGAAGGTTTCTTTTTTCCCCATTAAAAATCCAATTACGCCCTTTTTAACTCTCTAATAATTGGCACAAAATGTTCCTATCTTTTATTTTTTAATATTTTTGTCTCTACCTTTCACCTTTTTTGACACGGAACGTCCTTTTCGCTAATTTTGAATAATTTTACCCTCCATTCAAATAAAACAAAAAGAAAGAAAAGAAAATACTAATTGCAATCACAGTCTCCAATTTTTAAAAAATTACAAATTAGTCACAAATATATACAAAATTTTCAACATAGGTGTCAACAACACTTGACGTATAATGCTTCTTTTTCCGAATTTCATTTTTATGTGTTTAGGCTAAGCCTCTTTCATCTCGTTCTCTTCGTCTTTGTCATTTTCCTCTCTCGACTAAGTAGATCTTGGGCCAATTACTAATTGCAATCACAGTCTCCAATTTTTAAAAAATTACAAATTAGTCACAAATATATACAAAATTTTCAACATAGGTGCCAACAACACTTGACGTATAATGCTTCTTTTTCTGAATTTCATTTTCATGTGTTTAGGCTAAGCCTCTTTCATCTCGTTCTCTTCGTCTTTGTCATTTTCCTCTCTCGACTAAGTAGATCTTGGGCCAATTTCATCTCTTTTTCACTTGTATAAAAGGGTTTCTAGAATTTTCTTGGTGTTCTCTTTCTGGGTTTTCTAAATCATAGCTTAGAACAATAGTAGATTTATCTTTCTTCTTGAATTTTTGATCCGCATTGTTCTGCTTTTGGGTATTCTTTTAAGATTTTCAACTGAATTTGGGCTTATTTTTCGATTGCAGTGATAATTTGAGGTTGGGATTTGCATTTGAAACATTAAATTTCGAGTTTAAGGAATTTTATTTTAGAATCTGGGCTCCATTTGATTCACAAGAAGTACACTGCAGCTTCTAAGACCGTCTTTTCCGCATTGAGGTATTAAAATTAAATTAGATAATAATATTAATAATTACAATGATAATATTTCTTCTACTTCTTTTAAAGCTTTCGCATGAATGAACTTTTGCAAAATATTTTTATATAATTTAAGATCCAAAAATTACCGGATGGGCTAATACTGTTCTAGATGTTTATCTTGGCATCTCTGATTTGACA
>NW_019263206.1:29267-31790 GCF_002742605.1 Olea europaea var. sylvestris
AAAAAATCATTATTCAAAACCTCTTTGTTTGGGCTTATTTACTATGAAAAAAATAATTTGTAATAATAATTTTTTCAAAATGTAAACGTAAAATTTTTTTTAAGTTTATGTGTAAAATTAATTTATTAAGAATGTATAGATAAAAATGAATTTTTAAAAAAAAAATAGAATACATTCGGTTTGTTATTTTCAATTTTTTAAAATACCGGAAACGTGTTTTTTCTGATATTTTCAAAAAATGTATTTTTCTAAAATAAGGTCAAACTTATAGCAACATAAAATCTAAAATTATAATAAAAATAAAATTCTAAAATATAAAAATAAAATTATAAAAGATAAAAAATAAAAATAATTCAAACTCATACTGATTATTTACATAAAATTTCGAAACATATATTTAAATGAACATAAATAAATAAAATATTTTCAAACAATATCATTAATTTTATTTCTATTTCCTATTCTTTCAACTCAATTTATTGTTTGTTTTTAATTTCCTTTTGTAATGAGGAAAAAAAAATTACTCAAAAGAAGAACTCTTGTTCCCTTTCTGAATTGGGAAATGATGTTTGGGCCCACGATTATTTTAATCGCGAGCCTCATCCCCTATATGTGAATGGCCTATCAACCATATTATCAAATGTGCTATACTTGTAACACTTCTCTTCAGAATTAATTTGTCATTGTGCTTACCATTTGATAATAAACTAATAAGAATTGTTCAATTTTTACTAAAATAATTAAATTCATGGAATAGAACATTTAAAATAAATTTTTAAAATTTTAAATCAAACGTGATTTCTAATTTTCTATTTTGAAAAATAATTTTTCAAAATATTAAATCAAATGCATTTTTAGCAAATTTTAAAAATCGATTCTCAAAATAAAAAAAAAATTGAAAATGAACTAAAAATTGAAAACACAAACCAAATGTGCTCTAAAATTTGACTCAAACAGAATATAATGATTTATCGAAAGCGAGATGTATCATTTGAAGCTTTTTTCATCAATTATTTAGTGCACAATTCTTATATATTTATTCAACTCAAAATTTGTCTCTAATAAAATTTTATATATTAATCCATATTACATTCAACATTATTTTTATTAAATTTATTCATTTAAACATCAATATATCAACACTTTTATATATCAATAAATATCACTCTAAATTTATTCCTATTACAATTTTAATTTTTTTTTAAAAATATCGTATTCATCACATTATATAACAATATTATTAAGTATTAAGTTCATTCATTTGAAGTATATCCATACAGTTTAACAAAAAATAAATTATTTAAAAAAAGAAAAAGAAAAAAGAACCAATATAAACACAAACCAATCCCATTGAAAAAGCATCCTGTAACAAATCAAATACACTAAAACACGAACAAAATCCACTCGCAAGATTAGTCAATTTTAAAGCCCTCGTTTTATTTTAAAACATAACAAAAATCGAATTCTCATTCAACATTCCTAGACTATTAATATTTATCTGACCCAAAGAAGAGAGCCACTTCAGTTCATTTGATTTGGGGGAAAAAAAAAAGAAGAAGAAGAAGAAAGAAGAAAGAAATCAATAAAACCGAACGAAAAATAGTCAATCTAACAAATTAAATGAAAAAGGCATTAAACATTGGCGTGAAATAAAAATGAAAGAATAAAACAAATTTACATTATACCAGAATAGATCACAACTAACTCGAAGCCACTCTTTGGCCGATTCAAGCGTGTTTACTAAAGAACTTACAATTAGCCCTTGTTTGAGCTCTATTGTTTTGTAAGAATGAGTTTTTGAATAGTGTATTGATGGAAAATGTGTGGTTAAAAAAAAAAAGTTTTGAATTTGCATGTCATATTATTTTATTAAAGAATGTGTTATTGGAATGATCTTAAAACACTGTTTAAGAATGTTTTTTTCTGAAACGAATGAGACTCAAACAGAGGCTAAATGGAGTCATTAGTCAATGGGTCTTTATTATCTTGAATTTCTTCAGACATTATAGTTAACAGCTTCAATCTCCGAACTAGATTCGTATGCCAATTATTCACGGTACTTCTATGATAAAAAAAATTGCCAACATTACGTTAATTGTA
Source organism: Olea europaea var. sylvestris (assembly GCF_002742605.1). Classification (NCBI taxonomy): domain Eukaryota; kingdom Viridiplantae; phylum Streptophyta; class Magnoliopsida; order Lamiales; family Oleaceae; genus Olea; species Olea europaea. Next base: position 31,368 of record NW_019263206.1, read on the forward strand.
TCGATTGGTTTTCTGTGATTTATTGTTCTCCAAATTGAAAATTGAAATAAAATAATATTCACTTCCAAAAATTATAAAAAAAATGGAAAATGTATTTGTGAAAAGAAAACTCCATCTTTGAGAATATGTTTCTTATTTTTCAAAATAAATTTTTTAATATTTTTGAAATTAATTTAATTCATGGAAATAGTTGTTTTTCATTCTAGAGATAAGGAAGTCAAAATTTTGAATTTTCCTTATTATTATGAATTTTCGAAAGTAGACTAGCTCCATATTCCAGATTTTCCTTTTGATTTATTTAATAAAAAATTGGCAACAATTTTGAGGATAAAATGATGTGAAATCACGTAGCAATAATAGCTACAAAACCCACATGGGATTGATTCAAACCTTAAAAAAAAAAAAAAAAAAAAAAAAAAAAAT
>NW_019263206.1:31971-33471 GCF_002742605.1 Olea europaea var. sylvestris
TGCTTCAAGAGCAATATCCTGTTTTCCACCTAAGCTACAACACACACCAATAGTTAAAGGAATTAAACCGACAAAGTTAGCAAATTAAAACCATACACTATATCAAAACATTTGTAAAAAGTAGTAGAACTCTAAATGTTTCACTGTAAGATATTCCACTAATTCTTTTTATATTTTCTTACCAACTAAAAAAATCGACGATTATGTTAAAAAAATAAACTAACAAAACCATGATCGGAATAAGCAAAGGATACATATCCATCAATGAAAAACTCAGAATTTATTTAATGAATATTATTCTAAATAAATTCAACAATCAGTATTTTCAAACAACGAAAAAATTTGGTCGAAACACGTAATCAATAATACATCACTAAATGTTATTGTTTCAACATAATATTTGTTATAGATAACAATCTTCTATATCACTTCATTTCATAGTGAGTGGAGAATTACATCTAAAGTGAAGAATTAACAAAGAATTATAAGGGTCTGAAGAATTTAGATTTAATTCATGTTCATATTTTTCTTAGTTTCAAGAATATAACTATATATAGATTAATTTATAAATAATAAATTTAACAAATATTCTTTTTATTGACAAGATCACATTTAATACAAGTTATTTATTTTGGTTATAACATTTATTTCATGGTCAACATTATTATTTTTTTCTTATAAGTATGAATAGGTAATATATGAAAACATATGTAGAAATAAAAAATTAATTACTTTTAAGTTTAGTATAAAATGTAGTGTATAATGTCTCTAACTATTAAAATAAGTAATTTTTAGATCTGATCAATACAAATTTTCTATTATAAAATTTACTTAATTACCATAAGTAAATTTAGTCAAACACGCATTAATTAAAATGCCTAATTTAAAAATAAGATATTCCCGTTTTTTAAATCTCATGAAAATACTATATAATAATTGTAGCATTTTCAACAAAATTTGATTAATTGAACATTGAGCTTAGGTTAGAATTCAAATCAGAGCTGGTATAACACAAATATTTGGATTAAAATTGAACAAACTCTTCTTTATTTTCTAAATGGGCTTCCCCCACTATCTCCGCCCCAGTTCCTATCTATCCATAAACGAATATAAAATTGGGGAAGAACAATTCACATGTAAGGGTTTTGTCTACTCTAACTTATCATCTCAAGCAAATTATCCCTATTAAGAGAAATTGTCTATGTAATGGCCAACTCCAAACCTACTATCTTGTTCATTATTTTAAGCAATGTTCATGTTCCTTTCATAGCGTGTCTTTACTTCTTCGAATTAAATTGTACATTTGCATCAGGGGCGGATCTAGAAAAATTTTTAAAATGAACTAATACACAAAAAAAATAAAAACAAAAACAAAAAATCACGCATAAAAAATTTTACTAAATTTTTTTTTTTTAAAAAATTATGAATGGGGCTGGGGGATGGGCTGTTGCACAACCCAGTCCCCCTAAATCTGCCAATGATTTGCATGATATATTCGAT
>NW_019263207.1:0-17755 GCF_002742605.1 Olea europaea var. sylvestris
ATTACACCCGGCGCTATTTTTGTTCCCGATCAACCTGTCAAATTTGAGACCATTCATACACAATCGAGAAAAATGACGAAATTACACCCGGCGCGATTTTTGTTCCCGATAAACTTGTCAAATTTCAACCAATTCCAACAGAGTCGAGAAAAATGACGAAATTGCCCCCAGTGCGATTTTTGTTTCCGATCGACCACTCAAATTTTAGCCAATTTCGACACAGTCGCGTAAAATGACGAAATTAAATACGGCGCAGTTTTTGTTCCCGATCAACCTGTCAAATTTGAGCCCATTCCGACACAGTAGAGAAAAATGACGAAATTGCCCGCGGCGCGATTTTTGTTTCCGATCAACCTGTCAAATTTTAGCCCATCCCGACACAGTCACGACAAATGACGAAATTACACCCGGTGCGGTTTTTGTTCCGGATCATCCTGTCAAATTTGAGCCCATTCCGACACAGTCGATAAAAATGACGAAATTGCCCCAGGCGCGATTTTTATTTCAGATCAAACTGCCAAAATTCAGCCAATTCCGACACAGTCGCGAAAAATGACGAAATTGCTCCCGGCGCGGTTTTTGTTTTCGATCAACAAGTCAAATTTTAGTCAATTCCGACACAGTCGCGAAAAATGACGAAATTACACCTGGGGCGATTTTTTTTCCCGATAAACCTGTCAAATTTGAGCTCATTCCGAAACGGTCGAGAAAAATGACGAAATTGCCGCCGGTGCGATTTTTATTTCCGATCAAACTGCCAAATTTCAGCCAATTCCGACACAGTCGAGGAAAATGACGAAATTGCCTCCGGCACGAATTTTTTTTCCGATCAACCAGTCAAATTTTAGCCAATTCCGACACAATGTGGAAAACGACGAAATTACACCCGGCGCTATTTTTGTTCCCGATCAACCTGTCAAATTTGAGCCCATTCATACACAGTCGAGAAAAATGACGAAATTGCCCTGGGCAGGATTTTTGTTTCCGATCAACAAGTCAAATTTCAGCCAATTCCGACACTGCCGCGAAAAATGACGAAATTGCCCCCGCCGCGATTTTTGTTTTCGATCAACAAGTCAAATTTTAGTCAATTACGACACAGTCTCGAAAAATGACGAAATTACACCCGGCGCGATTTTTGTTCCCGATAAACCTGTCAAATTTGAGCTCATTCCGAGACGTTCGAGAAAAATGACGAAATTGCCGTCGGCGCGATTTTTATTTCCGATCAAACTGCCAAATTTCAGCCAATTTCGACACAGTCGAGGAAAATGACGAAATTGCCGTCGGCGCGGTTTTTATTTCCGATCAAACTGCCAAATTTCAGCCAATTCCGACACTGTTGCGAAAAATGACGAAATTACCCCCGGCGTGATTTTTGTTCCGGATCATCCTGTCAAATTTGAGCTCATTCCGAGACGTTCGAGAAAAATGACGAAATGGCCCCCGGCGCGATTTTTATTTCCGATCAAACTGCCAAATTTCAGCCAATTCCGACACTGTTGCGAAAAATGACGAAATTACCCCCGGCGTGATTTTTGTTCCGGATCATCCTGTCAAATTTGAGCTCATTCCGAGACGTTCGAGAAAAATGACGAAATGGCCCCCGGCGCGATTTTTATTTCCGATCAAACTGCCAAATTTCAGCCAATTCCGACACTGTTGCGAAAAATGACGAAATTACCCCCGGCGTGATTTTTGTTCCGGATCATCCTGTCAAATTTGAGCTCATTCCGAGACGTTCGAGAAAAATGACGAAATGGCCCCCGGCGCGATTTTTATTTCCGATCAAACTGCCAAATTTCAGCCAATTCCGACACTGTTGCGAAAAATGACGAAATTACCCCCGGCGTGATTTTTGTTCCGGATCATCCTGTCAAATTTGAGCTCATTCCGAGACGTTCGAGAAAAATGACGAAATGGCCCCCGGCGCGATTTTTATTTCCGATCAAACTGCCAAATTTCAGCCAATTCCGACACTGTTGCGAAAAATGACGAAATTACCCCCGGCGTGATTTTTGTTCCGGATCATCCTGTCAAATTTGAGCTCATTCCGAGACGTTCGAGAAAAATGACGAAATGGCCCCCGGCGCGATTTTTATTTCCGATCAAACTGCCAAATTTCAGCCAATTCCGACACTGTTGCGAAAAATGACGAAATTACCCCCGGCGTGATTTTTGTTCCGGATCATCCTGTCAAATTTTAGCCCATCCCGACACAGTCGCGACAAATGACGAAATTACACCCGGCGTGATTTTTGTTCCGGATCATCCTGTCAAATTTGAGCTCATTCCGACACAGTCGAGAAAAATGACGAAATTGCCCCCGGAGCGATTTTTATTTCAGATCAAACAGTCAAATTTCAGCCAATTCCGACACAGTCGCGAAAAATGACGAAATTGCCCCCGCCGCGATTTTTGTTTTCGATCAACAAGTCAAATTTTAGTCAATTCCGACACAGTCGCGAAAAATGACGAAATTGCCCCGGCGTGGGTTTTGTTTCCGATCTACCAGTCAAATTTTAGCCAATTCCGACACAAGCGAGAAAAATGACGAAATTGCCCCCGGCGCGATTTTTGTTTCCGATCAACCAGTCAAATTTTAGCCCATTCCGACACAGTCGAGAAAAATGACGAAATTGCCACCGGCAAGATTTTTATTTCCGATCAAACTGCCAAATTTCAGCCAATTCCGACACAGTCGAGGAAAATGACGAAATTGCCCCCGGCGCGACTTTTTTTTCCGATCAACCAGTCAAATTTTAGCCAATTCCGACACAAGCGAGAAAAATGACGAAATTGCTCTGGGCAGGATTTTTGTTTCCGATCAACAAGTCAAATTTCAGCCAATTCCGACACTGTCGCGAAAAATGACGAAATTACACCCGGCGCAGTTTTTGTTCCCGATAAACCAATCAAATTTCAGCCAATTCCGACACAGTCGAGAAAAATGACAAAATGGCCTCCGGCGCGGTTTTTGTTTCCGATCAACAAGTCAAATTTTAGTCAATTCTGACACAGTCGCGAAAAATGACGAAATTACACCCGGCGCGATTTTTGTTCCCGATCAACCTGTCAAATTTGAGCCCATTCCGACACAGTCGAGAAAAATGACGAAATTGCCGCCGGCGCGATTTTTGTTTCCGATCAACCAGTCAAATTTTAGCCAATTCGGACACAGTCGCGAAAAATGAGGAAATTGCCCGCGGCGCGATTTTTGTTTCCGATCAACCAGTCAAATTTTAGCCAATTCGGACACAGTCGCGAAAAATGAGGAAATTGCCCGCGGCGCGATTTTTGTTTCCGATCAACCAGTCAAATTTTAGCCAATTTCGACACAGTCGCGAAAAATGACGAAATTACACCCGGCGCGATTTTTGTTCCCTATAAACTTGTCAAATTTCAACCAATTCCGACACAGTCGAGAAAAATGACGAAATTGCCCCTAGCGCCATTTTTGTTTCCGGTCAACCAATCAAATTTTAGCCAATTTCGACACAGTCGCGAAAAATGGCTAAATTAAATCCGGCGCAGTTTTTGGTCCCGATCAACCTGTCAAATTTGAGCCCATTCCGACACAGTCGAGAAAAATGACGAAATTGCCCGCGGCGCGATTTTTGTTTCCGATCAACCTGTCAAATTTTAGCCCATCCCGACACAGTCGCGACAAATGACGAAATCACACCCGGCGCGATTTTTGTTCCGGATCATCCTGTCAAATTTGAGCCCATTCCGACATATTCGAGAAAAATGACGAAATTGCCCCCGCCGCGATTTTTATTTCAGATCAAACTGCCAAATTTCAGCCAATTCCGACACAGTCGCGAAAAATGACGAAATTGCCCCCGTCGCGATTTTTGTTTCCGATCAACCTGTCAAATTTTAGCCCATCCCGACACAGTCGCGACAAATGACGAAATTACACCCGGCGCGGTTTTTGTTCCGGATCATTCTGTCAAATTTGAGGCCATTCCGACACAGTCGAGAAAAATGACGAAATTGCCCCCGGCGCGATTTTTATTTGAGATCAAACTGCCAAATTTCAGCCAATTCCGACACAGTCGCGAAAAATGACGAAATTGCCCTCGCCGCGGTTTTTGTTTCCGATCAACAAGTCAAATTTCAGCCAATTCCGACACTGTCGCGAAAAATGACGAAATTACACCCGGCACAGTTTTTGTTCCCGATAAACCTGTGAAATTTGAGCCAATTCCGACACAGTCGAGAAAAATGACGAAATGGCCCCCGGCGCGGTTTTCGTTTCCGATCAACAAGTCAAATTTTAGTCAATTCCGACACAGTCGCGAAAAATGACGAAATTACACCCGGAGCGATTTTTGTTCCCGATAAACTTGTCAAATTTCAACCAATTCCGACACAGTCGAGAAAAAAAATGACGAAATAGCCCCTAGCGCGATTTTGTTTCCGATCAACCAATCAAATTTTAGCCAATGTCGACACAGTCGCCAAAAATGACGAAATTAAATCCGGCGCAGTTTTTGTTCCCGATCAACCTGTCAAATTTGAGCCCATTCCGACACAGTCGAGAAAAATGACGAAGTTGCCCGCGGCGCGATTTTTGTTTCCGATCAACCTGTCAAATTTTAGCCCATCCCGACACAGTCGCGACAAATGACGAAATTACACCCGGCGCGGTTTTTGTTCCGGATCATCCTGTCAAATTTGAGCCCATTCCGACACAGTCGAGAAAAATGACGAAGTTGCCCGCGGCGCGATTTTTGTTTCCGATCAACCAGTCAAATTTTAGCCAATTCCGACACAGTCGCGAAAAATGACGAAATTGCCCCCGCCGCGGTTTTTGTTTTCGATCAACAAGTCAAATTTTAGTCAATTCCGACACAGTCGCGAAAAATGACGAAATTACACCCGGCGCGATTTTTGTTCCCGATAAACCTGTTAAATTTGAGCTCATTCCGACACAGTCGTGAAAAATGACGAAATTGCCCGCGGCGCGATTTTTGTTTCCGATCAACCTGTCAAATTTTAGCCCATCCCGACACAGTCGCGACAAATGACGAAATTACACCCGGCGCGGTTTTTGTTCCGGATCATCCTGTCAAATTTGAGCCCATTTCGACACAGACAAGAAAAATGACGAAATTGCCCACGGCGCGATTTTTATTTCAGATCAAACTGCCAAATTTCAGCCAATTCCGACACAGTCGCGAGAAATGACTAAATTGCCCCCGCCGCGGTTTTTCTTTTCGATCAACGAGTCAAATTTTAGTCAATTCCGACACAGTCGCGAAAAATGACGAAATTACACCCGGCGCGATTTTTGTTCTCGATAAACCTGTCAAATTTGAGCTCATTCCGATACAGTCGTGAAAAATGACGAAATTACGCCCGGCGCGGTTTTTGTTCCGGATCATCCTGTCAAATTTGAGCCCGTTCCGACACATTCGCGAAAAATGACGAAATTACGCCCGGCGCGGTTTTTGTTCCGGATCATCCTGTCAAATTTGAGCCCGTTCCGACACATTCGCGAAAAATGACGAAATTACGCCCGGCGCGGTTTTTGTTCCGGATCATCCTGTCAAATTTGAGCCCGTTCCGACACATTCGCGAAAAATGACGAAATTACGCCCGGCGCGGTTTTTGTTCCGGATCATCCTGTCAAATTTGAGCCCGTTCCGACACATTCGCGAAAAATGACGAAATTACACCCGGCGCGATTTTTGTTCCCGATAAACCTGTCAAATTTGAGCTCATTCCGAAACAGTCGAGAAAAATGACGAAATCGCCGCCGGCGCGATTTTTATTTCAGATCAAACTGCCAAATTTCAGCCAATTCCGACGCAGTCGAGGAAAATGACGAAATTGCCCCCGGCGCGAATTTTTTTTCCGATCAACCAGTCAAATTTTAGCCAATTCCGACACAGTCGCGAAAAATTACGAAATTACATCCGACGAGATTTTTGTTCCCGATAAACCTGTCAAATTTCAGCCCATTCCGACACAGTCGAGAAAAATGACGAAATTGCCGCCGGCGCGTTTTTTAGTTCCGATCAAACTGCCAAATTTCAGCCAATTCCGACACAGTCGCGAAAAATGACGAATTTGCCCCCGGCGCGGTTTTTGTTTTCAATCAACAAGTCAAATTTTAGTCAATTCCGACACAGTCGCGAAAAATGACGAAATTACACCCGGCGCGATTTTTGTTCCCGATAAACCTGTCAAATTTGAGCCCATACCGACACAGTCAAGAAAAATGACGAAATTGCCGCTGGGGCGATTTTTATTTCCGATCAAACTGCCAAATTTCTGCCAATTCCGACACAGTCGAGAAAAATGACGAAATTACCCCCGGCGCGGTTTTTGTTTCCGATCAACAAGTCAAATTTTAGTCAATTTCGACACAGTCGCGAAAAATGACGAAACTACACCCGGCGCGGTTTTTGTTCCCGATAAACTTGTCAAATTTGAGCCCATTCCGACACAGTCGAGAAAAATGACGAAATTGCCCCCGGCGCGATTTTTATTTCAGATCAAACTGCCAAATTTCAGCCAATTCCGACACAGTCGAGAAAAATGACGAAATTGCCCCCGGCGCGATTTTTATTTCAGATCAAACTGCCAAATTTCAGCGAATTCCGACACTGTCGCGAAAAATGACGAAATTACACCCGGCGCGATTTTTGTTCCCGATAAACCTGTCAAATTTGAGCCCATTCCGACACAGTCGAGAAAAATGAGGAAATTGACCCCGGCGCGATTTTTATCTCAGATCAAACTGCGAAATTTCAGCCAATTGCGACACAGTCGAGAAAAATGACGAAATTGCCCCCGGCGCAGTTTTTGTTTCCGATCAACAAGTCAAATTTTAGTCAATTCCGACACAGTTGCGATAAATGACGAAATTACACCCGGCGAGATTTTTGTTCCCGATAAACCTGTCAAATTTGAGCCCATTCCGACACAGTCGAGAAAAATGACGAAATTGCCGCCGGCGCGATTTTTATTTCCGATCAAACTGCCAAATTTCAGCCAATTCCGACACTGTCGCGAAAAATGACGAAATTACACCCGGCGCGATTTTTGTTCCCAATAAACCGGTCAAATTTGAGGCCATTCCGACACAGTCGAAAAAAATGACGAAATTGCCCCCGGTGCGATTTTTATCTCAGATCAAACTGCGAAATTTCAGCCAATTCCGACACAGTCGAGAAAAATGACGAAATTGCCCCCGGTGCGATTTTTATCTCAGATCAACCTGCCAAATTTAAGCCCATTCCGACACAGTCGCGTAAAATGACGAAATTGCCCCGGCGCGATTTTTGTTCTCGATAAACCTGTCAAATTTCAGCCCATTCCGACACAGTCGCGTAAAATGACGAAATTGCCCCGGCGCGATTTTTGTTCTCGATAAACCTGTCAAATTTCAGCCCATTCCGACACAGTCGCGTAAAATGACGAAATTGCCCCGGCGCGATTTTTGTTCTCGATAAACCTGTCAAATTTCAGCCCATTCCGACACAGTCGCGTAAAATGACGAAATTGCCCCGGCGCGATTTTTGTTCTCGATAAACCTGTCAAATTTCAGCCCATTCCGACACAGTCGCGTAAAATGACGAAATTGCCCCGGCGCGATTTTTGTTCTCGATAAACCTGTCAAATTTCAGCCCATTCCGACACAGTCGCGTAAAATGACGAAATTGCCCCGGCGCGATTTTTGTTCTCGATAAACCTGTCAAATTTCAGCCCATTCCGACACAGTCGCGTAAAATGACGAAATTGCCCCGGCGCGATTTTTGTTCTCGATAAACCTGTCAAATTTCAGCCCATTCCGACACAGTCGCGTAAAATGACGAAATTGCCCCGGCGCGATTTTTGTTCTCGATAAACCTGTCAAATTTCAGCCCATTCCGACACAGTCGCGTAAAATGACGAAATTGCCCCGGCGCGATTTTTGTTCTCGATAAACCTGTCAAATTTCAGCCCATTCCGACACAGTCGCGTAAAATGACGAAATTGCCCCGGCGCGATTTTTGTTCTCGATAAACCTGTCAAATTTCAGCCCATTCCGACACAGTCGCGTAAAATGACGAAATTGCCCCGGCGCGATTTTTGTTCTCGATAAACCTGTCAAATTTCAGCCCATTCCGACACAGTCGCGTAAAATGACGAAATTGCCCCGGCGCGATTTTTGTTCTCGATAAACCTGTCAAATTTCAGCCCATTCCGACACAGTCGCGTAAAATGACGAAATTGCCCCGGCGCGATTTTTGTTCTCGATAAACCTGTCAAATTTCAGCCCATTCCGACACAGTCGCGTAAAATGACGAAATTGCCCCGGCGCGATTTTTGTTCTCGATAAACCTGTCAAATTTCAGCCCATTCCGACACAGTCGCGTAAAATGACGAAATTGCCCCGGCGCGATTTTTGTTCTCGATAAACCTGTCAAATTTCAGCCCATTCCGACACAGTCGCGTAAAATGACGAAATTGCCCCGGCGCGATTTTTGTTCTCGATAAACCTGTCAAATTTCAGCCCATTCCGACACAGTCGCGTAAAATGACGAAATTGCCCCGGCGCGATTTTTGTTCTCGATAAACCTGTCAAATTTCAGCCCATTCCGACACAGTCGCGTAAAATGACGAAATTGCCCCGGCGCGATTTTTGTTCTCGATAAACCTGTCAAATTTCAGCCCATTCCGACACAGTCGCGTAAAATGACGAAATTGCCCCGGCGCGATTTTTGTTCTCGATAAACCTGTCAAATTTCAGCCCATTCCGACACAGTCGCGTAAAATGACGAAATTGCCCCGGCGCGATTTTTGTTCTCGATAAACCTGTCAAATTTCAGCCCATTCCGACACAGTCGCGTAAAATGACGAAATTGCCCCGGCGCGATTTTTGTTCTCGATAAACCTGTCAAATTTCAGCCCATTCCGACACAGTCGCGTAAAATGACGAAATTGCCCCGGCGCGATTTTTGTTCTCGATAAACCTGTCAAATTTCAGCCCATTCCGACACAGTCGCGTAAAATGACGAAATTGCCCCGGCGCGATTTTTGTTCTCGATAAACCTGTCAAATTTCAGCCCATTCCGACACAGTCGCGTAAAATGACGAAATTGCCCCGGCGCGATTTTTGTTCTCGATAAACCTGTCAAATTTCAGCCCATTCCGACACAGTCGCGTAAAATGACGAAATTGCCCCGGCGCGATTTTTGTTCTCGATAAACCTGTCAAATTTCAGCCCATTCCGACACAGTCGCGTAAAATGACGAAATTGCCCCGGCGCGATTTTTGTTCTCGATAAACCTGTCAAATTTCAGCCCATTCCGACACAGTCGCGTAAAATGACGAAATTGCCCCGGCGCGATTTTTGTTCTCGATAAACCTGTCAAATTTCAGCCCATTCCGACACAGTCGCGTAAAATGACGAAATTGCCCCGGCGCGATTTTTGTTCTCGATAAACCTGTCAAATTTCAGCCCATTCCGACACAGTCGCGTAAAATGACGAAATTGCCCCGGCGCGATTTTTGTTCTCGATAAACCTGTCAAATTTCAGCCCATTCCGACACAGTCGCGTAAAATGACGAAATTGCCCCGGCGCGATTTTTGTTCTCGATAAACCTGTCAAATTTCAGCCCATTCCGACACAGTCGCGTAAAATGACGAAATTGCCCCGGCGCGATTTTTGTTCTCGATAAACCTGTCAAATTTCAGCCCATTCCGACACAGTCGCGTAAAATGACGAAATTGCCCCGGCGCGATTTTTGTTCTCGATAAACCTGTCAAATTTCAGCCCATTCCGACACAGTCGCGTAAAATGACGAAATTGCCCCGGCGCGATTTTTGTTCTCGATAAACCTGTCAAATTTCAGCCCATTCCGACACAGTCGCGTAAAATGACGAAATTGCCCCGGCGCGATTTTTGTTCTCGATAAACCTGTCAAATTTCAGCCCATTCCGACACAGTCGCGTAAAATGACGAAATTGCCCCGGCGCGATTTTTGTTCTCGATAAACCTGTCAAATTTCAGCCCATTCCGACACAGTCGCGTAAAATGACGAAATTGCCCCGGCGCGATTTTTGTTCTCGATAAACCTGTCAAATTTCAGCCCATTCCGACACAGTCGCGTAAAATGACGAAATTGCCCCGGCGCGATTTTTGTTCTCGATAAACCTGTCAAATTTCAGCCCATTCCGACACAGTCGCGTAAAATGACGAAATTGCCCCGGCGCGATTTTTGTTCTCGATAAACCTGTCAAATTTCAGCCCATTCCGACACAGTCGCGTAAAATGACGAAATTGCCCCGGCGCGATTTTTGTTCTCGATAAACCTGTCAAATTTCAGCCCATTCCGACACAGTCGCGTAAAATGACGAAATTGCCCCGGCGCGATTTTTGTTCTCGATAAACCTGTCAAATTTCAGCCCATTCCGACACAGTCGCGTAAAATGACGAAATTGCCCCGGCGCGATTTTTGTTCTCGATAAACCTGTCAAATTTCAGCCCATTCCGACACAGTCGCGTAAAATGACGAAATTGCCCCGGCGCGATTTTTGTTCTCGATAAACCTGTCAAATTTCAGCCCATTCCGACACAGTCGCGTAAAATGACGAAATTGCCCCGGCGCGATTTTTGTTCTCGATAAACCTGTCAAATTTCAGCCCATTCCGACACAGTCGCGTAAAATGACGAAATTGCCCCGGCGCGATTTTTGTTCTCGATAAACCTGTCAAATTTCAGCCCATTCCGACACAGTCGCGTAAAATGACGAAATTGCCCCGGCGCGATTTTTGTTCTCGATAAACCTGTCAAATTTCAGCCCATTCCGACACAGTCGCGTAAAATGACGAAATTGCCCCGGCGCGATTTTTGTTCTCGATAAACCTGTCAAATTTCAGCCCATTCCGACACAGTCGCGTAAAATGACGAAATTGCCCCGGCGCGATTTTTGTTCTCGATAAACCTGTCAAATTTCAGCCCATTCCGACACAGTCGCGTAAAATGACGAAATTGCCCCGGCGCGATTTTTGTTCTCGATAAACCTGTCAAATTTCAGCCCATTCCGACACAGTCGCGTAAAATGACGAAATTGCCCCGGCGCGATTTTTGTTCTCGATAAACCTGTCAAATTTCAGCCCATTCCGACACAGTCGCGTAAAATGACGAAATTGCCCCGGCGCGATTTTTGTTCTCGATAAACCTGTCAAATTTCAGCCCATTCCGACACAGTCGCGTAAAATGACGAAATTGCCCCGGCGCGATTTTTGTTCTCGATAAACCTGTCAAATTTCAGCCCATTCCGACACAGTCGCGTAAAATGACGAAATTGCCCCGGCGCGATTTTTGTTCTCGATAAACCTGTCAAATTTCAGCCCATTCCGACACAGTCGCGTAAAATGACGAAATTGCCCCGGCGCGATTTTTGTTCTCGATAAACCTGTCAAATTTCAGCCCATTCCGACACAGTCGCGTAAAATGACGAAATTGCCCCGGCGCGATTTTTGTTCCCGATAAACCTGTCAAATTTTAGCCCATTCCGACACAGTCGAGAAAAATGACGAAATTGCCCACGGAGCTATTTTTATCTCAGATCAAACTGCCAAATTTCAGCCAATTCCGACACAGTCGAGAAAAATAACAAATTACCCCCGGCGCGGTTTTTGTTTCCGATCAACAAGTCAAATTTCAGCCAATTCCGACACTGTCATGAAAAATGACGAAATTACACCCGGTGCGGTTTTTGTTCCCGATAAACCTGTCGAATTTCAGCCAATTCCGTCACAGTCGAGAAAAATTACGAAATTGCCCCCGGCGCGGTTTTTGTTTCCGATTAACAAGTTATATTTTAGTCAATTCCGACACATTCGCGAAAAATGACGAAATTACACCCGGATCGATTTTTGTTCCCGATAATCATGTCAAATTTGAGCCCATTCCGACACAGTCAAGAAAAATGACGAAATTGCCGCAGGCGCGATTTTCATTTCCGATCAAACAGCAAAATTTCAGCCAATTCCGACACAGTCGAGAAAAATGACGAAATTGCCCCCTGCGCGATTTTTGTTTCCGATCAACCAGTCAAATTTTAGCCAATTCCGACACAGTCGCGGAAAATGACGAAATTACGCCCTGCGCTATTTTTGTTCCCTATCAACCTGTCAAATTTGAGCCCATTCCGACACAGTCGAGAAAATGACGAAATTGCCCCCGTCGCGATTTTTGTTTCCGATCAACCTGTCAAATTTTAACCAATTCCAACACAGTTGAGAAAAATGACAAAATTGCCCCGGAGCGATTTTTGTTTCCGATCCACCTGTCAAATTTGAGCCCATTCCGACACAGTCGAGAAAAATGGCGAAATTGCCCCCGCGCGCGACTTTTATTTTTTATCAACCTGCCAAATTTCAGCCATTTCCGACACAGTCGAGAAAAATGACGAAATTGCCCCGGCGCGGTTTTTGTTTCCGATCGACAAGTTAAATTTCAGCCAATTCCGACACTGTCGCGAAAAATGACGAAATTACACCCGGCGCGATTTTTGTCACCATTAAACCTGTCAAATTTCAGCCAATTCCGACACAGTCGAGAAAAATGATGAAATTGCCCCCGGCGCGATTTTTGTTTCCGATCAACCTGTCAAATTTTAGCCAATTCCGACACAGTGGCGAAAAATGACGAAATTACACCCGGTGCCATTTTTGTTCCCGATCAACCTGTCAAATTTGAGCCCATTCCGACACAGTCGAGAAAAATGACTAAATTGCCGTCGACGGATTTTTATTTCCGTTCAAACAGCCAAATTTCAGCCAATTCGGACACAGTCGAGAAAAATGACGAAATTGCCCCGGCGCGATTTTTGTTTCGGATCAACCAATCAAATTTTAGCCAATTTCGACACAGTCGCGAAAAATGACGAAATTACACACGGCGCGGTTTTTGCTCCCGATCAACCAGTCAAATTTGAGCTCATTCCGACGCAGTCGCGAAAAATGACAAAATCGCCACCTGCGCGATTTTTGTTTCCGATCAACCTGTCAAATTTTAGCCCATTCCTACACAGTCGAGAAAAATGACGAAATTGCCCTCGACGCGGTTTTTTGTTTCCGCTCAATCTGTCAAATTTTAGCCAATTCCGACACAGTCGCGAAAAATGACGAAATAGCCCCCCGCGCGGTTTTTTGTTTCCGATCAACCTGTCAAATTTTACCAAATTCCGATACAGTCGTGAAAAATGACGAAATTGCCCGCAGCGCGATTTTTGTTTCCGATCAACCTGTCAAATTTTAGCCCATCCCGACACAGTCGCGACAAATGACGAAATTACACCCGGCGCGGTTTTTGTTCCGGATCATCCTGTCAAATTTTAGCCCATTCCGACACAGTCGAGAAAAATGACGAAATTGCCCACGGCGCGATTTTTATTTCAGATCAACCTGCCAAATTTCAGCCAATTCCGACACAGTCGCGAAAAATGACGAATTTGCCCCCGGCGCGGTTTTTGTTTTCAATCAACAAGTCAAATTTTAGTCAATTCCGACACAGTCGCGAAAAATGACGAAATTACACCCGGCGCGATTTTTGTTCCCGATAAACCTGTCAAATTTGAGCTCATTCCGACACGGTCGAGAAAAATGACGAAATTGCCGCCGGCGCGATTTTTATTTCCGATCAAACTGCCAAATTTCAGCCAATTCCGACACAGTCGAGGAAAATGACGAAATTGCCCCCGGCGCGAATTTTTTTCCGATCAACCAGTCAAATTTTAGCCAATTCCGACACAATCGTGGAAAATGACGAAATTACACCCGGAGCTATTTTTGTTCCCGATCAACCTGTCAAATTTGAGCCCATTCATACACAGTCGAGAAAAATGACGAAATTGCCCTGGGCAGGATTTTTGTTTCCGATCAACCTGTCAAATTTTAGCCAATTCCGACACTGTCACGAAAAATGAAGAAATTACACCAGGCTCGATTTTTGTTTCCGATCAACCTGTCAAATTTGAGTCCATTCCGACACAGTCGAGAAAAATGACGAAATTGCCCCCGGCGCGATTTTTACTTCAGATCAAACTGCCAAATTTTAGCCAATTCCGACACAGTCGAGAAAAATGACGAAATTGCCGCCGGCGCGATTTTTGTTTCCGATCAACAAGTCAAATTTCAGCCAATTCCGACACTGTCGCGAAAAATGACGAAATTACACCCGGCGCTGTTTTTGTTCCCGATAAACCTTTCAAATTTCAGCCAATTCCGACATAGTCGCGAAAAATGACGAAATAGCCCCCGGCGCAGTTTTTTGTTTCCGATCAACCTGTCAAATTTTACCAAATTCCGATATAGTCGTGAAAAATGACGAAATTGCCCGCGGCGCGATTTTTGTTTCCGATCAACCTGTCAAATTTTAGCCCATCCCGACACAGTCGCGACAAATGACGAAATTACACCCGGCGCGGTTTTTGTTCCGGATCATCCTGTCAAATTTGAGCCCATTCCGACACAGTCGAAAAAAATGACGAAATTGCCCCCGGCGCGATTTTTATTTCAGATCAAACTGCCAAATTTCAGCCAATTTCGACACAGTCGAGAAAAATGACGAAACTGCCCCCGGCGCGGTTTTTGTTTCCGATCAACAAGTTATATTTTAGTCAATTCCGACACAGTTGCGAAAAATGACGAAATTACACCCGGCGAGATTTTTGTTCCCGATAAACCTGTCAAATTTGAGCATTCCGAAACAGTCGAGAAAAATGACGAAATTGCCGTCGGCGCGACTTTTATTTCCGATCAAACTGCCAAATATCGGCCAATTCCGACCCAGTCGAGAAAAATGACGAAATTAACCCCGGCGCAATTTTTGTTTCCGTTCAAACAATCAAATTTTAGCCAATACAGACAAAGTCGCGGAAAATGACGAAATTACACCTGGCGCTATTTTTGTTCCCGATCAACCGGTAAAATTTGAGCACATTCCGACACAGTCGAGAAAAATGACAAAATTGCCCCCTGCGTGATTTTTATTTCAGATTAAACTGCCAAATTTCAACCAATTCCGACACTGTCGAGAAAAATGACGAAATTGCCCCCGGTGCGATTTTTATTTCCGATCAAACTGCCAAATTTCAGCCAATTCCGACACAGTCGCGAAAAGGACGAAAACCCGGCGCGATTTTTCTTCCCGATAAGCCTGTCAAATTTGAGTCCATTCCGACACAGTCGCGAAAAGGACGAAAACCCGGCGCGATTTTTCTTCCCGATAAGCCTGTCAAATTTGAGTCCATTCCGACACAGTCGCGAAAAGGACGAAAACCCGGCGCGATTTTTCTTCCCGATAAGCCTGTCAAATTTGAGTCCATTCCGACACAGTCGCGAAAAGGACGAAAACCCGGCGCGATTTTTCTTCCCGATAAGCCTGTCAAATTTGAGTCCATTCCGACACAGTCGCGAAAAGGACGAAAACCCGGCGCGATTTTTCTTCCCGATAAGCCTGTCAAATTTGAGTCCATTCCGACACAGTCGCGAAAAGGACGAAAACCCGGCGCGATTTTTCTTCCCGATAAGCCTGTCAAATTTGAGTCCATTCCGACACAGTCGCGAAAAGGACGAAAACCCGGCGCGATTTTTCTTCCCGATAAGCCTGTCAAATTTGAGTCCATTCCGACACAGTCGCGAAAAATGACGAAATTACACCCGGCGCGATTTTTGTTCTCGATAAACCTGTCAAATTTGAGCTCATTCCGACACGGTCGAGAAAAATGGCGAAATTGCCGCCGGCGCGATTTTTATTTCCGATCAAACTGCCAAATTTCAGCCAATTCCGACACAGTCGAGGAAAATGACGAAATTGCCCCCGGCGCGAATTTTTTTCCGATCACCCAGTCAAATTTTAGCCAATTCCGACACAATCGTGGAAAATGACGAATTTACACCCGGAGCTATTTTTGTTCCCGATCAACCTGTCAAATTTGAGCCCATTCATACACAGTCGAGAAAAATGACGAAATTGCCCTGGGCAGGATTTTTGTTTCCGATCAACCTGTCAAATTTTAGCCAATTCCGACACTGTCACGAAAAATGAAGAAATTACACCAGGCTCGATTTTTGTTTCCGATCAACCTGTCAAATTTGAGTCCATTCCGACACAGTCGAGAAAAATGACGAAATTGCCCCCGGCGCGATTTTTACTTCAGATCAAAATGCCAAATTTTAGCCAATTCCGACACAGTCGAGAAGAATGACGAAATTGCCGCCGGCGCGATTTTTGTTTCCGATCAACAAGTCAAATTTTAGTCAATTCCGACACTGTCGCGAAAAATGACGAAATTACACCCGGCGCGATTTTTGTTCCCGATAAACCTGTCAAATTTCAGCCAATTCCGACACAGTCGAGAAAAATGACGAAATAGCCCCCGGCGCGATTTTTATTTCCCATCAAACTGCCAAATTTCAGACAATTCCGACACAGTCGAGAAAAATGACAAAATTGCCCCCGGCGCGGTTTTTGTTTCCGATCAACAAGTCAAATTTCAGCAAATTCCGACACTGTCGCGAAAAATGACGAAATTACAGCCGGCGCAGTTTTTGTTCCAGATAAACCTGTCAAATTTCAGCCAATTCCGACACAGTCGAGAAAAATGACGAAATTGCCCCCGGCGCGATTTTTGTTTCCGATCAACCAATCAAATTTTAGCCAATTTCGACACAGTCGCGAAAAATGACGAAATTAAACCCGGCGCAGTTTTTGTTCCCGATCAACCTGTCAAATTTGAGCCCATTCCGACAGAGTCGAGAAAAATGACGAAATTACACCCGGCGCTATTTTTGTTCCCGATCAACCTGTCTAATTTAAGCCCATTCCGACACAGTCGAGAAAATTGACTAAATTGCCGTCGGCGCGATTTTTATTTCCGATCAAACTGCCAAATTTCAGCCAATTCCGACACAGTCGAGAAAAATGACGAAAATTGCCCCCGGCATGATTTTTGTTTCCGATCAACCAATCAAATTTCAGCCAATTCCGACACAGTCGCTAAAAATGACGAAATTAGACCCGACGCGATTTTTGTTCCCGATCAACCTGTCAAATTTGAGCCCATTCCGACACAGTCGAGAAAAAAATGACGAAATTGTCGCTGACCCGATTTTTATTTCCGATCAAACTGCCAAATTTTAGCCAATTCCGACACAGTCGAGGAAAATGACGAAATTGCGCCCGACGCGGTTTCTGTTTCCGACCAACAAGTCAAATTTTAGTCAATTCCGACACAGTCGCGAAAAATGACGAAATTACACCCGGCGAGATTTTTGTTCCCGATAAACCTGTCAGATTTCAGCCCATTCCGACACAGTCGAGAAAAATGACGAAATTGCCGCCGGCGCGTTTTTTAGTTCCGATCAATCTGCCAAATTTCAGCCAATTCCGACACAGTCGAGAAAAATGACGAAATTGCCCCCGGCGCGGCTTTTGTTTCCGTTCAACAAGTCAAATTTTAGTCAATTCCGACACAGTTGCGAAAAATGACGAAATTACACCCGGCGCGATTTTTGTTCCCGATAAACCTGTCAAATTTGAGCCCACTCCGACACAGTCGAGAAAAATGACGAAATTGCCGCCGGCGCGATTTTTATTTTCTATCAAACTGCCAAATTTCAGCCAATTCCGACACAGTCGAGAAAAATGACGAAATTACCCTCGACGCGGTTTTTGTTTCCGATCAACAAGTCAAATTTTAGTCAATTCCGACACAGTCGCGAAAAATGACGAAATTACAC
>NW_019263208.1:0-1562 GCF_002742605.1 Olea europaea var. sylvestris
TGCTATATGGGTAGTAGTGGATCGACTAACGAAGTCAGCTCATTTTCTTCCAGTGAAAATAACATTCAGTTTAGATCAATTGGTATAGTTGTACATTAAAGAAGTTGTGAGATTACACGGTGTACCTGTATCCATTGTGTCTGATAGAGACCCAAGGTTCAAGTCCAAATTTTGGAAAAGTCTACAAGGAGCTATGGGAACGAAGCTAAACTTTAGTACAGCATATCACCCTCAGTCCGATGGTCAATCTGAAAGGACCATCCAAACTTTGGAAGACATGCTAAGAACATGTGTTTTGGATCTAGGAGGTAATTGGGAGTCATACTTACCTCTAGTAGAGTTCGCTTATAATATCAGTTTCCAAGCAACTATTGGAATGGCACCATACGAAGCTCTCTATGGTAGAAGATGTAGATCCCTTGTTCATTGGGATGAAGTCGGAGAGAAGAGAGTTTTAGGACCAAAATTAGTTGAAAGGACGGTCGAGGTAATCGATAAGATCTGTACAAGAATAAAGGTAGCACAGGATCGATAAAAGAGCTATGCAGATACAAGGAGAAAGGATTTAGAATTCCAAGTTAGGGATAAAGTGTTTCTGAAAGTAGCACAGATCAAAGGTGTACTTAGATTTGGAAAGAAAGGCAAGCTCCGACCCTGGTATATCGGACCTTTCGAGATACTTGATAGAGTCGAAAATGTGGCTTACCGACTAGCTTTGCCACCTGAATTATCGGCAGTGCACAATGTGTGATGCCCTGAACTTAGGCTTCGGGGTCACGTACTAAACATAGTAACTTCTGCCTTTGGTACATGTAAATACTCTTAAATAGAAGTATTACATGTTAAAAAACTATTTCAATTTGGTAAAATATCTCTCATGAAATTTAATGGCCAGCAGAAGTGCATGTCGACGTCGAATTAAACTTTACAAAAAAAGGACTCGGTGCTGCCACAGTTAGTTAGGGCAGCAAGTTCAACTATTTTTATAAAATTCATCCCAACTCCGTTTTCTATGAAATTTGTGGAATTAGAAAGATAATTTCATTTAGTTTCCTATGTTAAAATATGAGAGTTTTTCGAGATCATATAGTATGGACGTTTTACTGAAAACAGTGTAGTGTTGCACAGAAAATCCAGATTGACTCTTCAACATTTAAAAATTCATATCTCAGGCCACGGACATCCAAATTGAGTGATTCTTGCGCCCATATTTAGAAAACTCAAAGACAAACGTAGCAGTATTTTTAGATTCTTAAATGAATCTCTATAAAATTAGAAATAATGTTTTGAAGATGACCCAGAAACTGCCCAGATTCTGCCTTTTTTTTTTATCATTCAAGAAAAAGGTTTATAAAAACGTCTCTTAACATAACATGGAAGATATAATTACATAAGTTACTTCTGGTACCATAGTAGATCATGTCTTATAAAAGTTTTTATACAACACCATAAGAAAAACATTTGGAGAGCAGTCGAACAAACATGCAAAAACAAAACTTCGATGCAAAATAACCTTCGTCCTTAATCCATCATCGATTATGCCGACTGACTTCCACCAACTT